>NC_084598.1:38206653-38284153 GCF_033807715.1 Cololabis saira
CTGGATTCATTACAAATCAACTGAAATATTGCAAGCCTTTTATTATTTTAATATTGCTGATCATGGTTTACAGTTTAAGATTAAGATTCCCAGAATATTCAAATATATGTTTATATCCCTATGAATTTACGCATTTATACAGTCAGCGATCTTTTGCCAGCTGTCTTTCCTGCATTTTGCAGCTGCAACTGTGTTGCTTTTTGCCTGTATTATATGCCTATACTCATCATATTTCCGTAAAATTATTGTTTGCTCTTCGCTACTGAAATAAGCGGCTCTGACAGCGGACTTCTCCATGCTTGCGATTGGTCATGCGCTGAAAACACCGCCCCTTTTATGTGCACGCGCTCATATCCAGATTGGAGAAACCTGGGTTGATATACCGAGTTGATAACCACCGTCGTGTGACCGCTTAGCGTGATTGCAATTGTCCCGCTTAGTGAATCTGGATAAGGAAAAGATATCCTGGATATGTTGAACTTGCTTCGTAGTACAGGCCCCAGGTCTGGTCTTCCCCTCCCTGGTCTGTACTGTTTCCTGTACTGTTTTTATCATGTTTGTGTTCTGGTTTAGTTTTTGGTTTTTGAATCCTGTTCAGCAGCTCTTTTGGTTTGTTTGCTTTTAAATAGTGCTGTCAGGCGATTAAAAAAGTTAATCTGATTAATTAAAGGATTTATATTATATATATATATATTTTATGTTTAGATTTATGTGTAGACTAAAGGAGTCAAAGAATGCTTTAATTATGGCCTTAACAGAGACTACACAGAGCGATACAAGGTTCTCCTCCTGTTTCTGGAAACACTGGAGGAAATGTTTATATGTTTTTAACTAATTTGAACAGCACAAGTGAATCTCTTTCTCTTTGTTTTTAATGTCTGTGTCTTTGTATCTCGTTTTGTATTCTGGACCCAGTGTCTGAAAATAAAGTTTATATATATATATATATATATATATATATATATATATATATATATATATATATATATATATATATATAAAATAAATTAATCACATTTTAATCTCATATCTGCAAGAATTAGAATTCTAGGACATTGCAAAATTGCAGTGCATGACTAATCAATTGAATACACTAAGAAGAGAAGATTTGAAATCCACATTTTTATTGGTGAAGTGTGTTTCATAAATGAAATTCAAAAGAAAAAGCTCAAGCACATCAGCAAACCAATTAGGCCAGGTGCATTATTCAAAAATGCAATACAAATACAGTTAAATAAATAAAATTCAGAAATAAAATACGGCTGAGTCTCAAATAGGCACTTAAGCGGACTCTCAATTCAAAATTAAAACTAAAGCTGACTCAACACAGCAATTCAAGAACTAGTAGCTGTAACGTTTACAGTGGAACTTGTCCGGACATGTTTAGCGTTTAAATGATAATTCAGGCTGGAGCAGCTCCGGTGATTGGAAAATTCTTTTTTACAAAATGTACAAATCGCAGCGTTCTTGTTGATAGTCCCGTCTTCTTTCTTTTTATACATAAACTTGCCGTTCAAAGGCTCTAGGAAAGATTTGCTGGCCTCGCTCCCCTGAGTCGTCCACGTCTGTCTCCTGCTTTGTTAGTTTGACTAGCAACAGGAGGGAAGTGACCTGACACTGCCAAGTGGCCTACGGGTCCCTCAATGGGACACATTTAAAATGCTTGCGCACTTTGCAACTCATAATTAATTGTGTTAATTTTCATAACGCGTTAATTATCAGTGTAATTAATTAATCTAATTAACGCGCTAAACTGACAGCCCGTCTTTTAAATGAATCAAAATTTTTGGAGCTCCTGGGGCCTCATGGACAAAACGTGAGTGGATTTCAACGTGACAGTCCTGTCAAAAGTTGAGGCAGGAAAAATAATTTATTTGGGGGCATTTCTTCCAATTTAAGCTAGCATTATGGGGATTGTTGTTTTTTGCTTTGTGTTGCGTTCCGTGAAGAGTTGTGGTTTTATTATGATCGTAAGTTTTTGTGAATGTTTATGGACAGCGTTGGTGCATCATTACACTCTCCTTTTCTTGTTTGTATTTTAAGAACACCAGAATTTAAGTTAGTGGGATGAGAAACGGCTAGTTCCGCTTTATTGTCACGCGCATTATACTAACGGATTAAGTCCAATACACACGTGTATTGAGTCCTACACATTGTGGATGTCCACGATCACCTCTCTCAAGTATTACAATGTGAACAATATAAACTTATATTTAAAACATGAAGTATCATGATCTGATTCCTCTGCTGCAGAAAGACAATGTGATTATCGAGGTGCAAACCGGAGAAACCGGTCTAGATCCCGGTCCATCACCGGAGAAACACTTTCTGGATCCTGCAGCACCTGCAGCCGACTCGATATCAGATTCTAAAAGTCGCCTAAACATTCAATAACAACTTTATTCATTCATTCACTCGTTTGTACCAACCAACCTTTCCGTGACATCTTAGTTTTATTTTAAAAGACAACTTTATGGAACCGGTTCTTCGCTGCAAAATGTATTTTCATGTTTTTCTGTGCAAACACAGTTATGGGAAGTTTAGGATCTGGCTTTTGTGACGGCCTGCCCCTCTCCCTGCAGTCTCCCTCTTGCTGCTCCCAGACTTGGGTTTGGTTCCTGGTTTCCACCGGCCATGGGGAACTAAGTATTCTTTCCTCCTGATGGTTCCTGCTAGTTACTGAAAAATAGTAACTAGTTACCGTTACTAGTCACTTCATAAAAAAGTAACTCAGTTAGTAACCCAGTTACTTAGACCAAAAAGTAATGCGTTACTATGAAAAGTAACTTTTTAGTTACTTTAAATAAAAACATTATTTTAAATGCTCCCATTAATAACCCTCTAGCCTTCATTTCAGCAGGTTCTGTATGGATTTGCATTGTGCATCGTGTTCTGCATTCTGTTTGGCTAAACAGTCTCCTCGCTTCTTCACTTCCTGTGTCAATAACGTTGGTCGCTTAGCAACAAGCTGAGAACGGCCAATGAGCTTCAGCAGCAGCTCAAGAACGAGACCCTTTGATGAATCGTTCATTACGATCTCAGATATAATCCATGGTGGCATGTCGGTTTATAAGAATCTTCATGCCCAGAAGAAAAAAGAGCGACAACAACGACCCATAACTATTTTCTTCTCTGGAAAAAGCACACCTGCACCGCGGGCTTTAGGAGAAAAGACGCTACAGAGCGAGTCAGGATGCAGACTACTACGTTTCCTCCGGTCTCCGCGTGTGGGGAAAAAAGCTTCACTGTAGCCAGAAATAATGGAGTAACGCACTGTTTGGTAACGGTAATTGCGTTACAGAATTTAAAAAGTATTAGTTACCGCAAAACTAATGGCGTTACTGTAACGCGTTACTAAATAACGCGTTAGTCCCAACACTGTTAATTAGTGTAGCCCTATAAAAACATACAGAGTTGAAGCTGCAACAGATTTTTTTGTTTGTTTATTTAAAGCTGGAAAAAAAAGAAAACACACTCAAAAGGTCTGATTTGGGACTTGTGTTCTCTTTATTTTTGTTGCAAAGCTTGTTTTTACATCGGCTGGACTTTTTCGCTGGCCTGGACGTCTTTGCTCTCGGACACCAGCTTGCCGTCCACCAGAGTCTGCGTGATGGTCACCACCTTGGTCTGGACCTTCTTCGTAGCGGGGTCCTCCACACTGCCGAGGAGAAAGAAACACAACAGAACATAAGCACGAATTAAGTTGCAGTTTCCGCGTACGTCGGACCGCTAAGTGCCCTTTTCCATCAAACTGGTTCCAGGGCTTGTTCTGGTTCTGGTTCTGGGCTAGTGCTGAGTTTGCAACCGGGCTTTCTGTTTCCACTGACAAAGAACTGGCTTCGGGCCAGAAAGACCGGTTCCAAGGTAGCACCAACTCTTTGCTGGACTAGAGGAAATAACTGCTTACGTAAGCGGAGGGGGCAGAGTTGTTAAGACCAACGGCAATAGCAAGACTGGGAAACTGAGACATTTTCAAAGCAGAATTAATCTGGATACAGCAACGCAGCAGTGGTCTGAGGAGGAGACAACCTGTTTTTTAGGGTGTTTTCACACCTGTTCCATTTGGAGCAGTTAATCCGAAACAGGGACCGTTTCCCCCTAAAGATCGGTTGGTTTGGTATATGTGAACACAGCAATTGTGCTCGGATGCGGCACAAAACAAGCGAGCCAAGATCACCTAGGAGAGGTGCAGTCAGAACATAATAGAAACCAACACAACTTCATTCATGTGTATGTGCGACCGCGGCGCAAGGAGAAGAGTCGGCGCAGCCTCCACCACCTTCTCTCCTATTGGACGTGCCAAGATATCATCACAGCATGGCACGGTGAAATTAAAAAATGTTCAATTCGGGCAGGCAGAAGCGGCGCAAACACCGCGGCAGAGCGGTCCGCTCTTGCGCCGGTAGCACATACACAATGAATGGGATCGGCGGCGGCGGTCTGCGCTTTGCGCCCTCTCTGTGAAAGGGGTTATAACCATTGTTGTTTTTCCCGGGGTACGGAAGAGGAAACTCATTCCGCGTTCAGTTCTGACCAATGAGAGAGCAGTTGGTTCGCGAATGGCATTTGTTAACAGCTTTGAACCACTACAGATGGTTGCCTTGTGAACACAAATGCCACAAACGAAAAACGAAAGCACCCTTAGAGATGTGTCCACGGAGGTGCTACATGGACCAAGTCCTATTAGAACAAATACCTTGTTGTTGCTTCAATTTTCACGCCAACGCAGCAACGTAACTGATGTTTGCAGCGACGTAATGACTTGGCTCCCCTTAGCACCCGAGCTTTGGAAAAACAAACCGGTTCTCAACTGGTTCACAAGTTGAACCAACACTAGCACCGGCCCAGAACCAGCCCTGGAACCGGTTTGGTGGAAAAGGTGGTAGCCGTTGGCTGGAAGACCAGCCTCAGTTTCTACAAGTCAGCGCTTATTGCTTTTTCTAGTACAAGGCTACAAGCCAACTGAACTATTGATCCGTCTGGAAAACGCGGCACAATCGATGAGCGTAGCTGCCTCCCTCCGGCCGGCTCCGGCTGGACCTGGACCCTGGAACCTGGACCTGGAACCTGGACCTGGACGGTGCCAGTGTGGAAACACCTGCTGGTCCGGTACCACTACCAGCGACTGTTTATAGTCTGTTTAGGTTAAGTAAAAGTAAAAGAACTGGTTCAATTGGTTCGCAAGTTGAACGAGTTGTGAACCAGAACTGGCCCAGAACCAGTTCTGGAACCCGTTTGGTGGAAAAGGGGTATAAGTGGCCGTGACCTGAGCCGTCAGCTGTAATGTGGCGGCGGCGGCGTTGTATCAACCCACACGGGTCCCTTTTCATTTCCATATCAAAACTGCTTCATGTTTTGCATGAAGCTCGTTTGACTATTATATGCAAAAGAGCAAAAAGATGCTGCACTTTTATGTGTTGCATTCACAGTAGCGTGTATTTTGGGCTTCCTGGTACTCACATTATCTCCTCGCCTTCCAGCAGCCTCCGGTACTCAGCGATCTCGGCCTCCAGCTTCACCTTGATGTTCAGCAGGGTTTCGTACTCGGTCGTGTTCTGCTGGATGTTGCTGCGGATCTGAGTCAGTTCCTCCTGTAGCCTCATGATGATCACGTTGTACTTCTCCACCTCCATGTTGTAGCGCCCGTCGATGTCGTGCAGCGACGCCTCCAGGGACGCAATCTGTTAGGAGGTGAAGGAGTTCCATTTTTGTTTTGCAGACAGCTGTTAGCAGAGGAATCCGGCTTTCTGATTACCCGTACACCAAAACTTGTTTTAGTTTCTGGACCAATCAAAAGGTTATTGCCGTGTTTCTGCAGAGCCGATGGGTGGAACCCAGATAGTGGACACCTTCGAGTCTAATCTGGGAAGACGTTAACGGACTGTGTTGCATGAGCCGGATGATGACCAAACTTTAGTTTGACTTGGGATACGACCACTATTGTGGGGGTCCAGTGTGGCCCGAACGGCCCAGAAAGGGCCATGTCTTGGGGATGTGAGGGAAGTTTCAGACAGCCAGACTCACCATGAGCTAATGTTGTCAATCACAGTTGTACTTTATGAATTGATTGTATGTTTGATTTTGTATTTTATTGTCTGGATCCCAGGAAGACTAGCTTTCATTTTGGCGTCAGCTAATGGGGATTCTTATATATAAACAAACAGCCAAAAGTGGGCCGGAAATAGCTGCAGAAGTTGGCCGGATTTGGCCGGATCAAGCTATCCTGGTGTTAAAAGAATTCAAATGTTCTTAAAAAAGGGCATTCTGTTGATTTTAATGGTTCATTGTTTTTGGGACGGTCTACTGTTATTGGCTCTTGTTGGAGTCTTTAAGGCCAATTTCTTGTCACCTTACTTTAATTTCTGCCACCTGCAGAACTTCCAAAGCTCCAAACTCGGTTTCCTCATTTCAGCATAGTCTGATTGGTCAGATTCCTGAGGGGGCGTGCACCGTACCACAACCATATAAGGAAGTTCCTCTCCAACGCGTAAGACAGAACCAGAAAGTTTGCATCATTTTTGTTGCTTCTAACCCTACGTAGTCCTTCACTAGTTCCACGTTCAGATCAATGATCTATAATGACACCGACAGAGGTCCAAGACCTGAAAACAATGAGGTTAAAATACACCCCCCCCCAGGGATCATTGGTCTAGGGACCATTGATCAGGGAGGACAGCAGATTCTTACCATACTGAGCGCGGCCTGAAGTTCAAACTCCAATCCCTGATACCTCCTCCTGGTCTCGGTCACCTCGGTCATGGCCGTCTTCAGGGCTGTAGAGGTTTCTGTCATCTTCACTTTAACCTCTGTGATCTGAAGACGAGATAAAGACACGTCATGCTTCGTCAAACCCGACCTCTGAACCCCCCCCTTGGTTCACCTGGGCGACTCCCGCCGTACCTGAGTTTCGCTCCACGCCTCGAGCTCCTCCTTGTTCTTCAGAATGATCTTCTCGTACTTGGCCCTCATGTCCTCCATGATCTTGGACAGGTCCAGCCCTTTGGCGGCGTCCACGTCCACGTGCACGCCGACCTGCGTGATGTGGGCGCGCAACTCGGAGAGTTCCTGTTGGGGAGGAAACAGCCGATGAGGGTGGTGGGCGATATTTAGTCATAATTTTCATTGACGAAAGCAACTTTATCCTACACAGAGGTTCCGAGGAACCAACGGACGGCCGAGCAGCAACCCCTCTCTCACCTGCTTGTGGTTCTTCTTCAGGGTGATCAGCTCCTCCTTCAAGGTCTCGATCTCAGACTCGAGGTGCATTCGGAAGACGTTGGTGTCGTCCAGGAGCTTCCTCAGCCGGGCCACGTCGGCCTCCACGGCCATCCGCATCGATGTCTCGTACTCCATCCTGTCAGGGAACGCCACACGTCAGAGACGCTCGTGCCGGCGGGTCGAAACCGCCTCAAACATTCATATGTGGTTACTCACTTGAGTTTGAAGTCGTCGGCCGCCAGTCGTGCATTATCGAGGTTAATCGCCAGCTTGGCGTTGTCGTTGATCCTGCTGGCGATCTGAAAGAAAGTGGGAGGTTTTGTGATGTTTTAAGGAACGGACTCCCTCACCGGGGCCTTGATCGCCCTTCAGGGATCCTACTACTACTACTGGAACTACTGCTACTGCTACTACTACTACTACTACTACTACTGCTACTATTACTACTACTACTACTGGTACTACTACTACTGCTACTGCTACTACTAGTGTCTGGCGTCTGAACAGGGGCTCCATGGTGAAGGAAGTCGTGCTGGTTGATCAGAGAATGACGTGTCGGAGCTGAGACTGAGACTGGGTGACTGGGTGACCCGGGATGAGTTCAGGTTCTTATATACGACGCTGGAGACCAGCACTCCTCCCTGCCACTCCTCTCCTATCTATATTGCATTCTCACCTTTACCCCGTCTGCTTAGACATTGCCCCCCCCCCCCCCCCCCCCTGCTGATAATCGATTGGTCAAAAGGCACAAAAAGGTGTGGTGATGTCTTCATTTAGACCAGGGGTCACCAATCCTGGTCTTCGAGGGCCGGTGTCCTGCATGTTTTACATGTTTCCCTGCTTCATTGCACCTTGATAAAAGTGACTATGTCGTTAACATAATTGTGCAGACCTTGATGACAAGCTGATGACGATGCTTATTTAGAATCAGGTGTGTTAAAGCAGAGAAAACTCTAAAACATGCAGGACACCAGCCCTCGAGGACCAGGACTGTTGACCCCTGATTTAGACGATCTTCCTCCCATGTGGTGTAGGGGGCAGTTGTGGATCAGCACCGGGTCGGCCTCCGGGACGTTAACTCAAGAAATCAGAGTTCTCTGATGAATAATGCAGCATGATTCAGCTTTGAACCGGTGGAGGGAGAGGGGGGGCACTCTGTTTTAGAAAGGTCTAATAATTGGGATCAGATAATCGCAGTAGCCTAGTCTTGATTCACTTTTAGAGACCTGGACTGGTTGCTGTTTGTGTCTCTGCTTGTTCTCGTGTCGGTTTGTTTGTTTTTTCTCTTGCACATTCCAAAACCGGTGTGCCCGTTGTGTGTTTTCACCCACCCCTCAACCTACTGCTACTACTACTATTACTATTACTGTCATTCAGCAGACACTTTTATCCAAAGCGACTTACATCTGAGAGAACAAACACACCATTTCACCCGGGGAGCAATTAGAGAATTAGAATTAGACTACGGCTTATAAATGTTGAGAAATCAGTCAGGTACAAAGATATGACGGCACTTTGTAGTGGAAGAGGACTGATAACAACCTTTACGAGGTTGTTGAGCTTGACCTTTTTCCTCACGTCGCGTTCCTACTCAACTATCACAAATACCTGCTCCTCATTTTTCTTTTCTTTTTTTTCACGTTTCTGCATCGTGATTTCATGCGGCTGGTTGTTGGTCTCACCTGGGCCCTCAGACTTGCGATGTTTTCGAAGTGCTTGCTGTAGTCGCTCCCCTCCAGCGGGCCCCTCTTCTCGATGGCCTCCCTGATGTTGATCTCCAGCGTATGGTTGGCCTTCTCCAGCATCTTCACCTTCTCCAGGTAAGTGGCCAGGCGGTCGTTCAGATGCTGCATGGCAACCTTCTCATTCCCGATGGTCATGGCGGTGGAGGCGTAGTTGCCGGGCTGGTAGTTGTAGAAGCCAGCGCCCCCGCTGCCTAAGCCGCGGTTGTAGGAGGCGGTGGAGATCCGGACGCCGCTGCCGCCGGCGCCGCCGGCGACGCTGTAGGCGTAGTTCCCGCCCTGCATACTTCGGCCCGGGATCCCGGTGTAGGAGGAGAAGTTCTGGCTGCTCTGGCGTCTGAAAAGGGGCTCCATGGTGAAGGAAGTCGTGCTGGTTGATCAGAGAAGGACGTGTCGGAGCTGAGACTGAGACTGGGTGACCTGGGACGAGTTCAGGTTCTTATATACGATGCTGGAGACCAGCACTCCTCCCTGCCACTCCTCTCCTATCTATATTGCATTCTCACCTTTACCCCGTCTGCTTAGACATTAGATAATCGATTGGTCAAAAGGCACAAGGTGTGGTGATGTCTTCATTTAGACGATCTTCCTCCCGTGTGGTGTAGGGGGCAGTCGTGGATCAGCCCCGGGTCGGGATCTTAACTCAACAAATCAGAGTCCTCTGATGAATAATGCAGCATGATTCAGCTTCAAACCGGTAGAGGGAGAGGGGGGGCACTCTGTTTTAGAAAGGTCAAATAATTGGGGTCAGATAATCGCAGTAGCCTAGTCTTGATTCAGTTTTAGAGACCTGGACTGGTTGCTGTTTGTGTCTCTGCTTGTTCTCGTGTCGGTTTGTTTGTTTTCTCTTTTGCAGATTCCAAAAGCTGATATGACTGATATGAAGTTGAAATGGGGACTAGATCTGTCTTCTGGGTGGAATCCATCATGTAGAGCTGCCTGCTTGTATTACTGGAAAAGTTTAAATTAAAATGTTTGAAGTAAAATAAACATATCTACATGTTTATGTATATTTATGTATTAAACTAGCATCAGCTAGTTTTCCACCTGAGCATGAAGTGGTTCTCCCATCATGCTTTGCTCTACACCACAACCCGAGGGGGCTGCATCATGACAAGGGGGAACCGCAGTTGGCCAGTTTGAGTTCAGTTGACGACCTGGATATGTTGAACAAGCAGCTTTTTCCATCAATAGATCAGTATTATTTATTTGCTTGCTTGGTTTAGTGGAGATGTAGAGTTGTGTTTCATCGGCATAACAGTGAAACTGGATTCCAAAGTGGCAGAGGATGTTACCAAGGGGGAGGATGTATATAATGAAGAGAAGCGGTCCAAGTACTGATCCCTGTGGAACGCCATGTGTGATGAGTGATTGTTGTGAGTGTACATTTTTACCTTGAACGAACTGTTTCCTGTCAGAGAGATATGAGGTGAACCATTTTATTGCAGTACCAGAGACCCCAGTGCCAGCCAGGCGTTCCAGGAGTATGGAGTGGGAGATGGTGTCAAAGGCGGCACTGAGGTCGAGGAGGATGAGGATGGTGAGAAGGCCAGAATCTGCTGCCAGGAGGAGGTCGTTGGTGATCTTGATTAATGCAGTATTAATTATACATTAATTAATACAATATGAATAAACGTAAAAGTAGTGCATCAACCATCATACACAAGAGAGAGAGAACTTACATCTCTATGCAGATTGTGAATGCCGTCTGTCATGCGGTATTGCGCAATGTATACAGGCACTCTTTGCAGCGTGGAGCTGCTACTCACTGTGTCCTCCCATTCCCCTGCCACAGCCGAACGCTCCGAGGCACTTTTGAATTAAAATGCAACTCTCCACTCTCTTTTGTCAAGAGCAACCTGTCTGCCGCCGCCTTTATGGAAAATGTTTGTCCCAGCTGGCTCAACACCACATAATTGCACACCTGGGCCAGAGACACGCCCCCCATCACTCTTCACCCCTCACCTGGCCACACTCACCCCCCTAGAAAACGTAATCAGGGTCTCACTGATTGCCCGGTTGGCCAGCGGTACCGAAGGAGCCCGCCCCTGCCTGTATATGCTCCAGCTGAGATGCCCTAACCCCTAGCCTTGTACTCTTCCCACTTTGATGGTGGATGGCTGATCACGGTAAATTAAAGAGATTAAAAATGCACGCCCGCGTTGCGTCGTCGAGACGGGCGGATCTGCAATGGAGCACTGGTGTCTTCCTCCAGTGTACTCCCATTTCCCAGTGGAGACTGTCCTAAACTTTCTCCTTGGTCCCCCTGTTGGGACTGCCCTTCCTCCTCTGAGCTCTGCTCACCCTGTTCGTGGCTAACACCCATGGGATCACACCCTGCCTTGCAGCAGTCTTCTAACTCATAATAATACTTATCGGTAGCTTATTGGTGACTAATTCTTGCGCAATTGGTTTTGCCCTCTGAGCATGAAGTGGTTCTCCCATCATGCCTTGCCCTGCACCACAACCCGAGGGTATCATGATAAGGGGGGACCACAGTTGGCCAGTTTGAGGTCGGCTGACTACCTGGATATGTCGGACGAGCAGCTTTTTCCGTAATTAGATTATTTATTTAATCTTATTTGACAGCATGTCCGAGTTTTTGGATAAAATCTTACCCGAAATCAGCGGCTCCAAGTTGGGAGTGAATATTTCAGGAAAAATTAGACCTTGGTTCCAGACTTGGGTCGGCCACTGTGCAGCCGAGGCCTTCATCTCATTGAATGTGATGAAGACTTCGGTCCAACTCATTGTCATCTTTGAGAAAAATGAACAGAAATAGACTTGTTGCATAATCCCGTCGGCACTGACTACGTTTACATGCAGTCAATAACCCTTTTCTAACCGGAATACTAGCAATAACCCGGTTGCGCACGGCCATGTAAACACCAATAACCCCTTTGAATAACCAGTATTTGCTCATATTCCGGTTTTTAAAAACCCGAAAATGACCCCTGGGTTACTCCTTTTCTAACCCGAATATTTGGTCATTTAAACGCCAAACGGGATTTCCCCATCAAGGAACATGAATTTATTTTCTGCGCATGTTCTTTTCGTGAGGAATCTTGGTCTTTTGAGTCCAGGAAGTTCTTATAAACATGGAGAAACGCAAGACCAGGAGGAGACTAATCACTTCATAAATGCAATGAAAGAGATGAACATTTTGGCACTACGGTAGAAAGTACCGGGAGAGCCAGATTTACAAAAAAGTGAGCGAAAAATTGCGTAAAGCAGGATTTGTACGAACGCCAGACCAGATCAAGCTCCGCTGGAAAACGATGAAAAAGGCGAACTACAGGGCCAAGAAACAAAACGACTTCTACTGGGCTGTTGATTATCCGCCGTGCTGCTGTTATTGTTGTTGTTTTGGATTTGGATACAGGAAGAAGAAGTGGAAATGACGAGAATTGAGTCATGATGTTCTCCGTGCGTCGCTGGTTTGATGGAGATATCCCAATTATTACAATTACCATATATACAGGGATAACCCTGTTTTCTCATGCATGTAAACGGAATATTACGAATGTTTCAGTAACCGGACTATTGACCTTAACCCCAATTTCAACTGCATGTAAACGTAGTCAATGACGCCCTCATGCACACACGAGTAAACAAATAGGGAGATATCCCTTTAGCTGCAGCGTCGATTGTGAAACTTCTTTTTCCGCTTCGTCAAACTGGTTGATGACTTTTTAAGGAAATGCAGAGATGCAACCCCAACGGCAAGCTCAGAAATGAAAATGCAAGAGCTTGTCCTGGCAGAGTTTGCTGCTTCAGGTGCAGCGTGGGAAACACAATCCAGGAGGGTTCAGATGCAACGATGGCGAGACCCATCGGAGGCTGAAATCCGGCCCGCCGGGCTCATCGTTTTGATCTTGGATCTGTTATGGTTTTGGTAGTTTCCTGTTTTATTTTGAAGCCCGTGTCTTTTGTGTTTCAGTTACGTCTTGACTTTCCTGTTTCCCATCTGCCCTGACCTGTGTCTCGTTAACCCTTGTGTATATCTGGTCTTGTCTTTCCCTTTGCTCTCTGCTGGTCTGTACTGTTTCCTCCCTCCGTGTTTCCATGTCAGGGTTTGTAGATTTTGATTCTTGTTCCGGGTTTTTGCCATCCTGCTAAGCAGCGCTTTTGTTTGTTTAGTTAAATAAATCACTGTTTCTGGGAAACTGCTCTCCTACGTCTGGACCCGACTCCAACCTCAATTACTAACAGATTCAGGTGCAGACACTCGATCCTTTACGGTTTTTAACCTCCACGTTGCACCAAAGAGGAACCGATGAACTAAAGAGCCTCATTTCTTCAAATGTGATGGTTTTATTTGAGTAGCTTCAGGCCCCGTTTACACGTTTGGCCACCATCAATGTTTTCTTGTATTTTACCTGTTTTATATTCCAACGTCACACTTAAAGGTAACTCCTTTTGGAAGTAACTGGCAGTTACACGTTTCATTTGTTGATGTTTTTTTTCCAGGATTCTGATTGGCTAGCATGACTTTATATTCTCGTTACACTGCCCCCTGTAGGTTTGGCTGTTCATAGCGCCCCATAACAGCGTATTTATGCGGGTTTGTGTAAATGATGGTATTTTTCAAAACGTAGAGGGGGAAATATCCGTTTTTTTGTAAATACCCGGCTATGTGTAAACACGGCCTCAAATAAGACACATTTTCCACAAGCAGAACTTCTCAAATCATCTTTATTGAAACATCTGAAGACGGCAGCACAACCGGAGGACTCAACTGGATGAAAGGAGAAACACACACAACAAACCATGTGTATATATTTATATATATATAAAAAGAAATTTGCTTCTATGTTGGCCCTTAACGTTGCTTTGTAATTTTCCTCAATTTTGTCTGTAAAAGCTCACGACTCCCGAATTCCAAAACTTTAGTAAACTTCCGCACACCATCATATAAATAAACTGCGATGAAATAAATAAAAGACGGCCCCTGCTCTCCTCTCATCCAGTCTTTGGTCAGCCTGTGCTGCAGCCGTCTACCCGGGGTGGGGGGGGTTGGCTAATCACGGCGGCGGAGGGTCGTGGTTAGTGTCGTCTGACTAGGGAGGAACTGTAATCTGTGGTTAGTGTCGGAGAGGGGGGTCTGGTCGGTTCTGCCGGGGTTTACAGGTTCTTGGTCTCTGTGCTGGAGGAGACCACCTTGCCGTCCACCAGGGTCTGCGTGACGGTCATCACCTTGGTGGTCTTGCTGGTCCTCTCGTCCAGAGCGTCCTGCAGCCTGAACGGAGACAGAAGAGGCGTGAGGACCCGGGTTAGGGACCGGCGGGCGGCTCTGGGTCGGTGCCGTGGGAGGGGGGGGGGAAAGGAACGAGACCTACTTACTTGAAGTCCTCCCCGTCCAGCAGCCGCCTGTACGTGGCGATCTCGGCCTCCAGCTTCATCTTGGTGTTGAGCAGCGCCTCGTAGTCCTGCGTCTGCAGCTGGATGTTGTTGCGCAGCTGCGTCAGCTCCGACTCCAGCCCCAGGAGGATGGTGTTCAGGGACTCGATCTCCATGTTGTAGCGCATCTCCGTGTCCCTCAGCGTGCCCTCCATGGAGGCTTTCTGCAGGGGGGGGAGAAGAGCCAGGTCAGCGATGACGTCGCCGTGGCGACGGGTCAACCGAGTGTGAAGCTCGTGTCAACAGAAGTAAATGAGTGCGACTTGAAGTGCTGAGTTGGGGGTTACGGGAGGGTGGGGGATTTGTATTATTTCATAAAAATATCATGGAAAAAATAAATAATTACAAATATATTAAAAGAAATTATAAAATAAAATAAAAAATGTCGATTTTTTTTTTTCCAAAAACATGTGTGTGTGTTATTTAATAAAAAGATTATGGAAAAAAATAAAATGAATGAAAAGATATAAAAAAATTTAAATTTCAAAATAAAAAAATCTTCATCGCCTTTTTTTGCGTTTTTTTTTTTTTTTTTTTTTTGCGTTTTTTTTCCTCCAAAAACTCGTCTGTGTGTCTGGTGGGGGGGGGGTTATTATTTTTATTATTTCATAAAAAGATTATGCTAAAAAATGAATGAGAAGATGAAAAAAATTATAATGAAATAAAAAAAAAGTATAATTAGCATCATGACGATTTTTTTCATGTAAAAGAAAAAATAAGTGAAAAGATTAAAAAAATAAATAAATAAAAATAAATAAATAAATATCACCATGACGATTCTTTTTTTTGCATTTTTTATCCAAAACGTGTGTGTGTGTGCGGGGGGGGATCTCACCAGGCTCTTCTGTGACTCCAGCTCGATCTCCAGGGTCTGTATCTGTCTGCGGAGATCGTTCACCTCTGTATGGGCGCCCTTGAGGGCCTCTGTGTTCTGTGTCACCTGTGTCTGGACTTCTGTTATCTGTAACCACAAAACCCAAAAAGATAAGGAAGCCGATTTAATAAAAAAAAGTTCTCGTTCTTCCCCGTACGGGGTCGTTGTCGTCGATCCTCCACCTGAGATTCGTGCCACGCCTTGAGCTCCTCCTGGTTCTTCAGCGCCATCTTCTCATACTTGGCTCTGATCTCCGCCATGATCTGGGCCAGGTCTTGGCCCTTGGGGGCGTCCACGTCCACGTGGACTCCGGACTGAGCGATCTGGTTGCGGAGCTCCATGACTTCCTAAAAGACAAACGGATCCACATGATTAAAGGGGATACACATGATGAATCGTGGTTTTTTTTAATTTCGTGCTTGAAAACTAACTTTTGAGTCTTTTGAGTAAATGAGTCCCGGCCAACAACCCAACTTTCTCATCTTGGATCACAAACCCACATTGTGATATAATCCTCCCTTTTTCTACATTTTTAACTCCTCTAGTTTCTAATTTCGCTACATTTGCTGAACCTCTGAAGTGCGGAGCATAAATCTGCAAGAGAAGAGGCGGGGCAAAGTGGAGAGTCTGACTCCGCTCCCAAAAAACAAGCTACTATTAAAGGAGCTTTGAGGACTTGTTATGAAGAGTTGGTTTGTATCTTTTCTTTTAAAGGAGCATGAGGCTCCTTTTAAGAAATGAGACTCTCTAGCGCCACCCTTCGCCACGACGGCCGTTGGGGGTACTGCAGCCAACAGTGAAGCCGGCACGGGAGAACGGGGAGAACGTGCATGCAGCGTCATGTGACGTCACATCCACAGCCCAGCGCGGGAAATTTGGGCCCGAATTGCAGCACATTTTGCAGCACACAGTCTGTTCAAGGCAACGGAGAGATACACTATAGGGCTCATTCTTTTGGGTTTGGAACGCTTCATCTGACATTATTACTAGAAAACTTAAAACTTATACGAATTTTTTTCATAAATCCTGCCTCAATCCGGCCTCAAGCTCCTTTTAAATGTAATTAACTTCTGAAGGCTGCTATCGCTGAACTATGACTCCTTAGAGACCAACCTCCTCCAACGGTAACTATTCAAGGTTTCCTCCAAACCTTAGCCCGGTTCCCTGAACTGTGACCCAATAGAGACCAACCTCCTCCAGGGTTTCCTCCCAACCTTGGCCCAGTTCCCTGAACTGTGACCCATTAGAGACCAACCTCCTCCAGGGTTTCCTCCCAACCTTGGCCCAGTTCCCTGAACTGCGACCCAGCAGAGACCAAACCCCCTCAAACGGCAACTATTCCGATTTTCCCCCAAGCCTTGGCCCGGTTCCCTGAACTGTAAATTTAATGTTTTCCGCCATAAACTTTTAGAGCTTCAGCTTTTGCACTCGACCAACAATCAATCCGCGGTTGCCAAGTGAACCAGTTTTACAACCAGGGCTTCCCAGAATTCACCTGAGACGTGTGCGAGTTAAGTTTACTTAAGCCTGTTGTCACAACTGCTCCGCAGCTTAGTCAGCTGATGATGACAGGGATTAGTGAGAGGAGCCTCAGTGCTAATATTTATCCAGATCCTTTAAGGATGTGGGCGTAAATCATGAGTTACAAAAGAGTTGGGTTTTTACGCTCTTAAGTTTACTGAATGCAGGACTTAAAACTGTGATCTTTGTGAGACTTGAGGCTAAAGCTTGAGTCTTGTTCATTTTGCAACGATCCTTGGTGAATCCCAAAGGCGTCTGGCTCTGGAAAATTCAAATGTGGCGTCTAGGGGGCGGTACCAATGGATACAGGAGAAACTGCCTCTGGACATAGCCAGTACTGGAGTTGAGGGGGGATGAGGGGCGATGGCATCCCCCACTGAAATAAAAACGGTCCAAATCATCCCCCTGTAAAACTGCCATCCCCCCTTTCCATCCCTTATGTCATTTCATCAATGAATGTGGTTTTACTGCTATTTCAACATTTAGAGTCATCACCAGAAAAATAACTTATTTGACAATTTTCACCTGTTTCAAGTAAATTTTCAGTGGGACAAGATTTATCTTCTCATTACAAGCAAAAAAATCTTGTTCCACTGGCATATTTTTCTACTTATTTTAAGTGAAAATCTACTTGAAACAGGTGAAAATTGTTGTTTTTTCCAGTGATGAGTCTTGTTTTAAGTGTAATGAGATTTTTTTTACTAAAATGAGACATTTTAACTAGAAATAAGACAAATATTCTTGTTAAGATTTTGAGTTTTTGCAGTGATCCATTTTACTTATCCTGTGAAGGACAGAGTCATATTGATAAGTTCAGAAAACAGTTTTTTATTGTTGTGTTTTGATGTATTTGATGTAAGCCCAGTGGATATGTAAAGCTTACAGAAGGCTGCATTTAACTGCTGCTATGTCATTCCTGCAGTATTTCTGCAGGTGTTTTGGTCAGTGCTATTATTTGTAATATATTATATTATTTGTAATCAGCACAAATTATCTGTCCCCATATGATAAAATCCACCATCCCCCCTGATTTTTTTTTACAACTCGAGTTCTGGACATAGCCATTAACGTTGGTGTGGTACCAGAACCACAAACTACTGGCTAAGTCCAGAGGCAGGTTCCTCTATCGGTCTGCCGGTACGGGGTCTCCGGAGGAACCAGAGCGGTTAGCTACGACGGGGCCGAGCCGGACTCACGTTTTCGTGGTTCTTCTTGAGGTGGATGAGCTCCTCCTTCAGCGCCTCGATCTCGCTCTCCAGGTTCATGCGGCTCATGTTGGTGTCATCGATGAGCTTCCTCAGCCCGACGATGTCGGCCTCCACGGACTGGCGGATGGCCAGCTCGGACTCAAACCTAAAACACAAGACGTGGGGGGGTTTCATTTCGGCGGCGGTTCAACCCGTCGTCCACAAAACGCTAGGATGACGGTCCTTTTCTTTGCGTTTAAATTAGGGCTGTCAAAGTTAACGTGTTAATAACGCGTTAACTTAACGTCTTCTTAACGTCTTCTTAACGTCTTCTTAACAACAATTTTTTTTTTCCAACTTTGTTTATTAGGAATTCACAGATGAGATGATACAATTTCACAGGTGGTACTTACAGTGGTCTGCGTTTTTTTTTTTTTTTTTTAAATACACGACAAATAAAAACAAATAGACAAACAAACAGAGAAGGACGGAACACAAGACAAAGCGTAACAGAATAACACATGAGAACTCAAAGTATTGTCGTCGTGCAATTGGCATACTAGAGTTGGATCTAGGTTCCACTTGAGAAAAGATAAATAAAAAAATAAAAAAATAAATAAAAAAAAAGCAGACAATTTTTTAACGCACGATTAACGCGCAGGATAAAAAAAAAAACACAAAAACTGCATTATATAATTTCTGGTGGTTGACGGCATCTGTAGCTTGAGGAAAATTATGGTGGACTACTGCGTGAATATTTTTGAAAAGCGAGGAAAGTTCACTTTCAAAAAGATGCCAGATGGTTTGCTGGACAAGACTAAAGTTATTTGCTTGTACTGTCGATTTGAAATGAATTACCATCGAAGTACGTCGAGTCTCAAATACCACGACCGATGCAGAGAGCGCAAATGTGTGAATAAATGTGCGATTAATATGCGATTAATTAAACTATGGACAACATTTGATTAATCGCAATTTAAAAAATGTATATCGTTTGACAGCCCTAGTTTAAATAGTAAAGACTCTGCACATGTTTCACCAGCTGTGAAACGCCTCCACCAGCAATGATGCAACGCTGATGATTGATAGCTACGAGACAAATGACCGCATCCTTGGATCACGATTAATCCAGTGGGCGGGGCCACTGTGGGCGTGGCCACAGCTGGTCTGCGTGGTTCTTATTTAACTTTTCTATTCTTTTTAAAGGTCTCAGCGGTAAAGAAGAAGGTCTTACTTCACTCTGAAGTCGTCGGCCGCCAGGCGAGCGTTGTCGATGTTCAGGACCAGGCGGGCGTTGTCGGTGGTGGCGTCGAACACCTGGAAAGGGGTTTCACGAGAGAAAACGGTTACTTATTGTCACTGTAAAAAACTTTAACATGAAATTTAACGGTGAGCTATTTGTTTCCATGACATCCTGACATCACTTCCTGCCCCAGAAGCCGTGCGAAGCTCCCAAGGAGCACGAGTTCCTGTAATGAGTAACAGGGGACCTGCGTCCCCCGCCAGCCAGCTCCGGGAACCAGATGGCTCCTGTATTTGCTCTCTGGCCGATGGCCGATAAGAGCTGGGACGCCGTCCAGGTGAACAAAGTCCTGCAGCCAATCAGAGGCCGCCAGGCGCTGAGCAGGATGCATCCTGATCCGTCCCGCCGGCAGGTGATTTGCATGAGGATGGTGATGGTGATGGTGATGGCGGCGGGGGTTTGGGTGTGAGCGGATGAGTCATGTGATGCGGTTTGTGTGTTTTGCATGGGCAACGTTTGACGGGGGATGAGGCTGACGCCGCCCGAGGGATTTTCCATAGACTTTACTCAACCTTTAAACTAAGTCCAACGATGGTTAGAATAAACAAAAAGCTCATTTCAAAGTGTATTTGCTCTTATGTAAGTAACCCCCAACCCCCTCACCCTCGTCTCGGTGGTATTCTTGCTTCAGAGACATTTTGCTGACCTCGGCGCTACCAGAGGACAAAGGTTTATGACTAAACTCCTCTTTTCTGCACGATGAGAGATGGAAACCACGTCCTTTTCTTCTTTTTCTTTCTTCGGTGTCACAAAAACCAGCAATAAATCAACTTTCCGGCTCAGAGAAAAGCGTTTTTCGCTGCTGCTTTGCTGCCAAATCCAGACGTCGGTGGTGATGAAGAGCAGACGTCCGCAGATCCGACGGCTCCTAAAGGAGGAGGAACTCGGGGGGGATCCGGGTCGTGTGACGTACGAGCCTGGGACCCGGTCCCGGAGTGGTTTCCTGCCTCCGTGACCCTCCGACATTCCTGCGCCGGAGCGTTTCCGGTCCTCAGACCAGGAACCCCCCCCTCCCCTCCCCTCCCTTTCTGTAATCTAAAGATCTGCAGCTCCTGATGAGATCCAGTCGGGTTCTGATATCTTCAAACACTCATCACTCATTCACGTCACTACTCCCCTGTCCGTCACATGCTTTTGTTCAACTTCTAAGTCACATGCACCCTCCTCCACACCCCCCCCAAGTACTCTCACCTTCCTCCGCAGGTCGTCGATGATGGCCTGGTACTTGCTGTAGTCCCTGAAGTCGGGGCCGCTCTTCTCCAGCGCCTCCTTGATCTTGACCTCCAGCTTGTGGTTGGCCTGCTCCAGGGTGCGCACCGTCTCCAGGTAGTTGGCCAGCCGGTCGTTCAGGTTCTGCATGGCGAACTTCTCGTTGCCCATGATGTCGGCGCTGTTGCCGCTCACCTGCATGCCCCCGGAGAAGCCCCCGGCCGCGGAGCCCAGGCCAATGCCGCTGGCCAGGGTCCTGTGCCCGGAGGACACGCTGATGCGGGAGCCGCCGGCGCCGCCGTGGATGCTGGAGGCTCGGTAGACGGGGGCGGAGGTGCGGGCCACCGACACGGCGGGGGCCCTGGAGCTGGCGGAGGAGCGGACGGAGTAGGTGGTCTGCCGGGAGCTTTTCATCATGGTGGCGAGAGAGTCAGGGAGAAGGACTGCAGGAAGAGACGCTGAGACTGGAGCTCGCAGACACGAAGCAGGAGGAGAGCAGGAGCCGGGTAAGTATATAAACCTTGCGGGCCCCTGGCTCCTCCTCACACCACTCCCACCCGGGGCAGCCGCCTCCCGTTTCCACCGGCCGGCCGGCCGGCGCTCAGAGCACGGCTTTGTTCTCCCGCAGACGCTGATCTTTAAAAAAACTCAATTACTGGCAGATCTGGGAGATCTGAGATCCGGGAGTTTAACAAGTTTCATAGAGTTTGATAGAGTTTAAGAGAGTTTAAGAAGTTTCACAGAGTTTGATAGAGTTTAAGAGAGTTTGATAGGTTTAAGGGAGTTTAAGAAGTTTAAGAAGTTTAAGAGAGTTTTATGAGATTAACAGAGTTTGATACATTTAAGGGAGTTTAAGAAGTTTCACAGAGTTTGATAGAGTTTAAGAGAGTTTGATAGGTTTAAGGGAGTTTAAGAAGTTTAAGAAGTTTAAGAGAGTTTTATGAGATTAACAGAGTTTGATACATTTAAGGGAGTTTAAGAAGTTTCACAGAGTTTAACAGAGTTTGATGAGTTTAAGAGAGTTTAAGAGAGTTTGATTTAAGGGAGTTTAAGAAGTATAAGAGAGTTTAAAAGAGTTTTATGAGATTAGCAGAGTTTGAGAAGTTTAATAGAGTTTAACAAGTTTGATACGTTTAAGAGAGTTTAAGAAGTTTGAGAAGTTTGAGAGAGTTTGATAAGTTTAAGAAGTTTGAGAAAGTTTAAGAAGTTTAACAGAGTTTGATAGAGTTTAAGGGAGTTTAAGAAGTTTAAGAGAGTTTGATGAGATTAACAGAGTGTAAGAAGTTTGAGAAGTTTGAGAAAGTTTAACAGTTTAAGAAGTTTAATAGAGTTTAAGAAGTATAAAAGAGTTTAAGAGAGTTTGATGAGATTAACAGAGTTTTAGAAGTTTGAAAAAGTTTAACAGTTTAAGAAGTTTAACAGAGTTTGATAAGTTTAAGGGAGTTTAAGAGAGTTTAAGAAGTTTGAGAAGTTTGAGAGAGTTTGATAAGTTTAAGAAGTTTGAGAAAGTTTAAGAAGTTTAACAGAGTTTGATAAGTTTAAGGGAGTTTAAGAGAGTTTAAGAATTTTAAGGGAGCTTAAGAAGTTTAAGGGAGTTTGAGAAGTTAAAGATATTTTGAGAAAGTTTAAGAAGTTGAACAAAGTTTAATAGAGTTTGAGAGAATTTGATAAGTTTAACAGAGTTTAACAAGTTTAAGAGAGTTTGATAAGTTTAAAATGTTTAACAGAGTTTAAGAAGTTTAATACAGTTTAAGAGAGTTTAAGACAATTTGATAAGTTTAAGGGCGTTTAAGAGAGTTTAAGAAGTAGAAAAAACAAATGATTCTGAGTGAAACTTCAACTTTACTAGTAAAAAAAAATAAGAAAAAGGAGAAGTACCTGAAAGTAGTTTCGGGCTCTCTTAACATGTATATTTGGTTTTTGTAGCTACAATAACTTATTTTAACTTGTTAATGACTCAGTTTTTAATTGTTTTTATCCAACGTGTAACACAAAGATCTTTACAGAACAGACAACAAAATCCAAAAAAACCCCAATAATTGTTGTTTAAATTAAAATACTTTTATAATACAAATAATAAATAAAACATATTAAATATATTTTAAATACCCTTTAAATTAAAATAACTATTAAAATCAATTTTTTATTTAGATTTTAAAACTTTTTAAATATTTTAAATCAATATTTTTATTCAGAAATGTATTTTTGTTTACTCAAATTATTAGAAAATATTCATCATTATTTTTTTTATATTTTTACTGAAAAATTATTTCTATAAAACCAAATTAAAAGTTAGTTTTTTATTAAAATGAAAAAAAAAAAATTTTTGTCAGTTGAAATATGATTAAATGAACCTCAGATCACAAGTTTAATCCCAATAAAACCATAAAAGGACAAAAGCTGACGCGACTCAGATGAGCGAGGCGTCGCTTTTCGCAACAGCGGTGAGAGAAGACCAAACCCCGAACCGACGCCCTGCTCGTCTCATCTCAGCCGCTTGCATCACTTCTCCCATGAATCCTGTCATTTCTGCTGAAATGACCTCATCAGCATCTCCGGTGTCGGGGGGCGTGATCACCTGGATGACGGCGGCGTCTCAGCCTTCAGGCCTTCAGGCATCATCAGTCGACCGGTGAGCAGATAGAGACGGAGTCCCCAACCAGAACCCGACCAACCTGGACCAGAAGAACGTTGGAAATCTTGTACAATTCCAGATGTTGTGTTTGTTATCTCTCCCGTTGGAACCGGATGTGCGTCTGATTGCCCCCCCCCCACGTAAAGGATGTGGCCACACAAAGGAACAATTCCTCAGTCCTGCTCGGCAGATACCAGCAAACAATGATGCGGTTTTTCAGACGCCCCCCTGCAGGACTCCAACCACGGGGCACATTCCACGGAAACGCACTTAACTGCTTAAATAAAAGAACTGAAGTGTTTTCCTCTCGGGCTTCCTGACAGCAGGGGTCCCACAGAAGGCTACGTTTCAACTCACACGTGAACTAGAAAAGAAAACATGGATCCAGCTGCTGCTTGATGTTTGCAGGATTTAAAAACACATTCAGATGAAAGCGAAACAATTCTTCCCTTTTTATCGATGTTTGATTATCTCATGAACTGTCGGTCACCCTCTTAAGCGCCCAGCTGTGCAGTTCCTCACATGACCACTAGGGGAAGGCTCCAAGCGTGAGTCATTTTCCTTTGACCCCAGGTTGAAATCCATCCATTTTCCTTAAAGGTATTGTGACATCATTTTTAACATGCTTTTAACACTATTAAAAGTCTTGGCCAACATCCCTCAAATGTGTCTAAAAGAGTGTAACAAGAAAAACTTCACTCTAGTACTCAAATTCTGGCTTTTTATTACAGTGTTTTTTTGCCCCGTGAAAAACGCTTCCTTTCCCCCCTTTCCTGTCAATCATTGCTCCGCTCCTCCTCCAAACCTCCTCCTCCTCCAGCCATACGCTCACAGCGGCGTCGGAGAGTTAAGCGACAGGCGAAGCACGAAAAAGCAGGAGGGCGAACCACAGCAAACAATCATAAAAATAAAGGCATGCAAGCAGCACTGTCCCCTTGTCTTAAGTCCAGTCAGTGGCCGCGGGTCTTCTTAGCAGTTTTCCTCCGGTGATTAGAACAAAAGAGGCTCTAAACAGCCGAGCGCGTCGCCGCGTAACCCTACGCCGTAGGGTTCAGCGTACGGTGCGCGTCGCCGCGTAACCTTACGCCGTAGGCTCTGCGTCGGTGTAACGCGGAACCATAAATCAGCCTTTATGGTGCACTGGAGAGGAGAGGAGGCAGGGAGCTGGGTGGAGGGGGCGGTGATTTAGCGGGCCCTGACGTCACGGCCCGCCACCAAACCAGGTGCGCCGTTTTTGCACAGTTATGCGGAAAATCCCAGAAAGCACACAATACACTGAATGTTAAAAGTTCGTTGTTTTTTGGGTGTAATTGATGTCAAGACACCCAACAAAACACAAAAAATCAAGAAAAATGTGTTTTTCATGTCACAATACCTTTAATTAATCCTGTTCAGGGTCTCGAGGCCCGAGTTGAAATGTCCAATAAAAACACAGATTCGGGCCGTATCTGGCGTGTAGCCTGGTCAAACATTTTGTTTCAACATCTGGAATATTGGTAAACCTATCAATTTGTGATCACATCTAAAACACATCTATACTCAACATGGCTATGCAACCAGATCTGCTTCTGGTGTTCACTTTCCTCTTCCTCTACGAACAACCAACGAACTAAAGAGGGCTATGATATATAGAGCAGTAACATATTGGAATAAGCTTCCACCACATTTAACCAAGATAAACAATAAAGCTAGATCCAAAAATAAATTAAGAAAAGCATTACTTAGCAAGGAAGTCAGTTTTAGTTAGCTAGTTTATTCTGAAATTCTTGGTTTATTCTGAAATGCTGAGTGTGTAAAATTGAATATTTTTAGTTGTTTGATTCTGGCTGGTTTCAACAATTTAAGGGTTGAATTCCATTACATCTCTACGGAGCCCCTAAAGGGACACAGATTTTTTTTTTAATATATATGTATAATGAGTTTTACGCGCGCATGTGAAACCTTTAAGTGAGCACATAAAGTTGTTTACGTGAGCACGTAAAACGTTTATGCACTCACTAAAAAGTTTCACGCACTCTTGCAAAACTTATAAGTGAGCGCCTAAAAGTTGTTCTACGTGAGCACGTAAAAAAAAAGTACATGGGAGTTTTGCTGGAACAGGAGACCCTCCAGTTGCTCCTGCTTTGTTTATGAATGGAAATGACATTACAGGATTTAGCTGAGCTATATTTTAACCTGGGACTCCATTATTAGGACATTACTTCTTTGCTTGCAAGTAAACAACTTTACGTGCTCACTTAAAGGTTTCACGCACGCGCGTATAACTCATTATTAAAAAAAAAAATCTGTGTCCCTTTAGGGGCTCCGTACATCTCAGATCATTTTTGTTTAGATTTAGTTATGTTTCAATTGTAAGGATTGTATTTTCTTGTTTTATGTGTGCAATGTTGGACCCCAGGAAGAATAGTCTCCACTGCAGTGAGGACTAATGGGGATCCATACTAAATAAATAAATAAATCTGGTGGATACGGGGCTCTCGGGGGTCAAAACTGTCCATCAGGGCCAAATGTGGGCCAAAGAAAACCAGTTAGACCTGGACAAGGTACCGGAAACAGGTCAAGGTGGATGAAGAGAGGAAGTGAAACTCTAGTAGAGCTAGAAAAGGTCCTTTTATCGGTTCTTACAAGTGTTTTCATGTCCAACTGGGGGGCGACTGCAGTGTTTTGTCTGGTTCTGGTTCCTGGCAGGGGAAGATTACGAAGAACCGTTAACGATGCGTAACTGGGATCATCTCAACATAAAGGATGGAGATAAGCACCTTTTGTGTTTTTCCCACATCAGCTAATATAAAGTCCGTTAAACTTTTCCCAAAAGAGCACAAAAGCCCGGTGGGAACTTGAGACATTACTTCATCCTTTGTCACGACTTCAGACATCAACACCTCCACCTCACAGGCGCTGTTCTGGCTCGGTGTCAACAACGCCCCCTCCCCCCCGCCCGCCCCGCATGCCTACCTCAGCACCACTCAAGCGTCTCAAAGAGCTGCCTGCAGCTTAGTTCCCGTACGTATCAGGTTACGAATCAACTCCAGTTCATCTCAGGACTCAGGGTTCAGGGTCGCGTGAGGTTTGCTGGAGCCCAGGTTCTGGTTCTGGTTAGGTGAAAGGCAGGGTTGTCGCTTTCCATCTGCGCCCCGGGGCCCACAAGCTCATAGGGCCCAATGATAGGGCCCCGTTTTGTGTGATATGTTCATATATAATCGTAATGTGTAGGCTATAATTACGATAACATGTGCATTGTGCGGCCAGTGTAAGCTAATTCTTACCGTACAACTGTCCTGGGCTGTGAGCCAACGCTGATTGGCTGTAAAGCCTGAATTATGGTTCCGCGTTAAATCGATGCAGACCTACGCCGTAGGGTACGCGGCGACGCGGAACGTACGTAGGCGCTTCGTTGGTGTAACGCGGAACCATAAATCAGCCTTAACAGCAAATTTGCTGCCATGAAGGAGATGAGCGCTAAACTTTAAAAGAGAACTAAGCATGTACAAAGTTTTATAGAAGAGTCAACTGCCATTGGTGAGTCAGTGTAACCTTCATAAATAATTTCTTTATCAGAATGTTGTGATCCTTGACCAGCTGCCTATTTGAATGAGCTTTGTGTTGTTGTCAACTAGACCGCCGAGTCTATTCTCTATTATAGAGCTCAGAAATGATGTTATAGACCGCTGTGTCTATATCTATCTAAATAGATTGTGTAATTTTAGACCAGTTATGTTTTTTTTTGGTATTTTAGCTGTATCAAAGATGGAACTGAGTCAGTCCGTGACTATCTGAGTTTTCAGAGCCATGTGATTGACAGCTGTCAGGCCTGTGTGTGTGTGTGTGTGTGTGTGTGTGTGTGTGTGTGTGTGTGTGTGTGTGTGTGTGTGTGTGTGTGTGTGTGTGTGTGTGTGTGTGTGTGTGTGTGTGTGTGTGTGTGTGTGTGTGTGTGTGTGTGTGTGTGTGTGGGAAAGGAAAAAGCTGGGGCCCGAACCAGGAGCCTTGATGAACTCCACCAAGGTATAGAAACTGTTCAGTGAGGTTTTTGAAGTGAAACAAAAGTGAATTTTCTCTTCTGTTTGTTTTGTTTATACAAACATCTTCCGAGCAAGAGCTCTTTTCTTTTTTTTTTTGTTTACGGCAGATTACAATGAGAAGTGCAACAAAAATCCTGATTCAGATGAGCGAGAGGGTCAAATCTCCGACCTCTTCTTCTGCTTTTAATATATCATGTAATAATTAAATTAGCCGAGAATTATTTTTTGTTGTTGTTTTTTAATTTACGTTCTTTGTAAGTGGATTTCTTGGGGTAAAGGTGCAGATTAAATAAGATTCTTCTATATGAATGAAATGAAAATGAAATGAAAGGAAAAAGCTGGGGCCCCAACCAGGAGCCTTGATGAACTCCACTGAGGTTTAAAAACTGAGAGGTTTTTGAAATTAAACAAAAGTAAATTTTCTCTTGTTTGTTTTGCTTTGTTTACACAATCATTTTCCGATCAAGAACATCCTTTTTTTATTATTACTTTATTATTACTTTTTTCTTTTTTTTATTACTTTTTGTTTACGGCAGATTACTATGAGAAGTGAGAATGAGAAGCAAACAAATGAAAATGAGAAGCAAACATCCTGATTCAGATGAGCGAGAAGGTCAAATCTCCCAATTCCTCTTCTACTTTTAATATATCATGTAATAATTAAATTAGCTGAGAAATTTAGAGGCCGGAAGGATTTTGTTTTAACTTTTTTTTTATTGTTTTTTCTTCTTACATTTTGTGGTTGTTTGATTTACATTCTTTGTAAATTGATTTCTTGGGGTAAAGAGGCAGATTAAATAAGATTATTCTTCTTTCTACACCTTTTCATTCAGAATTTAGGAACGTTTGTGTTTATATTAAAGTATTATTTTATTTTAATCAATAAATGAAATTAGGAATGAATGAAATGAAAGGAAAAATCTGGGGCCCTAACCAGGAGCCTTGATGAACTCCACTGAGGAGTAAAAACTGTTCAGGGAGGTTTTTGAAATTAAACATTTTGTTTGTTCTGTTTTGTTTACACCAGTGTTTCCCAACCCTGGTCCTCAAGGCCCACTGTCCTGCATGTTTTAGATGTTTCCCTTCATCATCACACCTCATTCTAATTAATGGTCCTAATTAGCTTGTCATCAAGGTCTCCACAATTCTGTTGATGACACAGCCACTTGTATCACGGTGTGCTGTAGCAGGGTAATATCTAAAACATGCAGGACAGTCGGCCTCGAGGACCAGGGTTGGGAAACACTGGTTTACACAACCATCAGATGAGCGAGAGGATAAAATCTCCAAGCTCTTCCGCCTCCAAGTTATTGTGTAATAATTAAATTGGCTCAGACATTTAGAGGCCAGAGGACATTTTTTTTACTTTTTTTTTAAATTGTGTTGTTGTTTTTTAATTTACCTTTTTGTAAATTGATTTCTTGGGGTAAAGGGGCAGATAAAATAAGATTATTCTTTATTTTAATCAATGAATGAAATCAAAGGAAAAAGTTGGGGCCCCAACCAGGAGCCTTGATGAACTTCGCTGAGTCAAGTCAAGTCAAGTCAATTTTATTTATAAAGCACATTTCACATTACAAGAATGGACTCAATGTGCTCAAAAGGTTGCTGAGGGTGCTGAGGTGTAAAAACTGTTCAGGGAGGTTTTTGAAGTAAAACAAAAGTTGTGTGGTTGTGAAATAGTTGGATGACAATTTCTCTGAGTTTTTGCTTTTGTTTGTTTTGTTTAACAACCCTCTTCAGAGTTTGTTTACAGCAGATTAGGACGAGAAGTGAAACAGACGTCCTGATTCAGAAGGAGATACGATCGGTTGCAGATGAGCGAGAGGCTAAAACCTCCCAGCTTTTATCCCTTCAAGTTATTGTGTAATAATTAAATTGGCCGAGACATTTAGAGGCCATCACAAGACCGCCTCACCTGCTGCTGTAAATGTTATCAACGTGACATTTGCCTATAAAGCTATCACCTCTCTGTTTGGTGACAAGGGTTGTGTTTGGCGTTAAACCCCTGAGGCGAATGATTGCATTAAGTATTGACTCCTGAATGTCTGATTACGGGGGTGAAGCCGATCAAAACGGCCTTGTTCCTCCGGCCAGAACACCCACAGCAAGTGTTAGATCACGACCGGCCCGAAGGAACCGGCGGGACGGTCTCTGAGGAGCCTCATTTAGAGTCCCGGGCCAAGGAGTCGTCCAGTGTCTGACCCCCCGGGTCAGAATCTGACAGAGTCCTTGGCAGCTTATCACTTAATTCATTCATCTGGAGCATAAAAGCGTGAATTCAGAGGAGCTTTCTGGTGAAACTCCTACTTACACAAGAGCTCGGAAGTCACAGCAAATTGACGACCCGGCGGGTCAGGATTCCTGTCAGTGACTGAGCGTTTAAGCACGCCACCACGACACTGTGAGATTATAACAATGCGATCAGGCTCTCGATGACTCAATGATGGGGGGGGGGACACACAACTGGGAAAGAGCTGATTCACAGGTGGGTGAAACGTTCCAGCCAGGTGACATTTCCCCGACGCTGCTGAGTCAGCGATCTGATGGGAGATCTGATAACAGGGCGGATCCGTGTCGCCGTTCCAGGTGTGTTTGGGTCGACAACAGCTGGCAGCTCAGAGGTGAGAGGGGGGGGGGCATGTCTCCCGGCGCGATTACCCCGACAGGGCGGTGTGCTGCCTGGGGGGATAGCGTCGGGCTCGGCACACCGACTTCATCCGGCAGGCGTCCCAACATGCCGTTCCTCAGACGACCACGGGGGTGGGGGGGTTTGAGTGAAAGCTCACTGAAACTATGACATCTGAGCTGTGAGTTGAGACCGAAAACGTCGTCATCGCTCATATTTGAAAGGTGATGTGATTTTAAGTGCCGCCCCTGGCTCTAGCTCTGTTTCAGGAGGCCTGCAGGGCGTCTAGTGCCGACAACTTGGTCCTGTTTTCTTTGGGCCCAACTTGGCTTTGACTAATCTCCAGACGTTGTACTCAGGGTCAGACGTTGTTGTCCCATACAAGTATATAGGCAAGTATGTATATAAGCAAATATGTATATATGCAAGTATCTGTATAGGCAAGTATGTATTCTCTGACATATATATATATATATATATATATATATATATATATATATATATATATATATATATATATATATAAAATATCACTATATATATAAGCAAGTATGCATATATGCAAGTATGTATATAGGCAAGTATATGTTTATAGGCAAGTATGTATATAAGCACGTATGTATATATGTATATAAGCAAGTATGCATATATGTTCATAGGTAAGTATGTACAGTATATATATATATATATATATATATATATATGATTGTCTGATCCGAAGATGCTGATGGGTTTGAAAAAAAAAACAACTGAAATAGTAAAAAAGTTTGAAAATGGACGCTTTTGAGAAGGAGACTATAATTAAAGCTCCTCCAGCTGTTCACACAGTAAATCTGGGCGTTGGCCTCGGTGAGAGGAGCAGAGTATCCCCAGGCAGCAGCGGGGCCCGGGTGGGTCAGGGGGGCCCGGGCTCTGCCTATCGCCAGCTCAGCTGGTCTGTGATCTTAAGGGTGGACCTCAGGAACAAAGCAAGCAAGTATGCGGTGGGCGTCATAACTGACAAGAGAAGACGAGAATCCTTTAACTTTGACAGACAAACAATGTTTTGCTTCATTCCTTTAGTCACCTTTTGGGATTTAAACAATAAAATAAAAATAATGATCGTTTTAGCGCCTCTCTTCCCAAATTCCTTCAAGTTCAGCCTGTTGCATGAAAAATGATTCCTCCTGTACTGAACAGGCTTTTCAAAATAAGACTCATGTGGTTGTATTCAGTATTTCGGCCCTGAATAATTATCTTAGGTTCTCAGACTGGTTTCTGGACTTTGTTTAGACCTGCGACTCGGGTGTGAGGAGAACTGGGTCTAGGGCAGCGGTTTTCAAACTGTGGGGGAAGACAGAGCGGAGCTGTAAACTAGAGGGCTGCATTGGGATTGGGACCCAATGCAAATCTCGCGGGTGCGGGCAGTTTGAACTCTCCTGCGGGCGGGAGTGTGCAGCCAAAAAAAAAACAATGCGGGATCGGGATGTAGTATAGCGACAAGGTGGAGATCAATAACGTGGAAAATAAACCTTTACAGTGTCACCGAATCATTTGCCAATACAAGCACTTTTGTTCATGTTCAATTAATAATACAATATAACATTTTAGTCGGATTTTGTGTCTTGTCTTATTATTAGTAGAGTAATGTTTGTACAATTATATACAGTTCTACCAAGGTGGGGGGGGCTCGAAAATATTTCCACTGGTCTAGGGTCTGAGGAAAACTTCATACCAGGGTTTAGACTCGCAGAAGTCCAGACTTTTAAATCAGTCCACTGTTTAATTTCATTAATCCAATCAGCAGGGGCGTCACTAAACAAACGGCATTCCCGGGAGACCGCCCCCCTCCCACCCAACACACACACACACACACACACACACACACACACACACACACACACACACACACACACACACACACACACACACACACACACACACACACACACACACACACACACACACACACACACATTACTCAAACTAAATCTATATCAGCTCAGCTTGTTTGCGAAAGTTGACGTCAGCAGCAAAGATGAGTTCAGTTGAAACTTTTATTCACACAAAACTCCCACGAACACGGAAGCAGGAACGTTAATTATTGATGATCCAGTTGAGTTCAACTGAATTTAAAACCATCAGATTGTAATAAATCTTCATTTTGACCAAAAAGAAAAATACTCGCTGACTAAATGTAGCACGAAGCACCAAAGCAACTGCACAACCTCTAATATTCACGAAATATTCAGAAGCTTTACCATTTCTAGTGCCACCAGTTTACCTGGCATACCGCTGTAATATCCCATAATGCACTGCTGCAGAAGCTGGTAGGAACAGTCACATGACCAGTTTCTGTTTTTACAGTAACATCGTTCGTATTAACCACGACGGCTGGACCAGTATGCATTACATACTGCATACTACTTGGTATGTGCAGTATGCAGATCTGAAAATGGACAGGTTTTCAAAATAAAACAGGAACTCAAGTGAACTGTGGTGCAAAACATTGTGATCCATAAACCAAAAGACAAAATCCAAACAACCGAAACCACATTTAAGTCACTTTAAGACCTGCACGTTTATGTCTGCTGTTAATCTCACCAGAGGTGTCAAGTAACGAAGTACAAATACTTCGTTACCTTACTTAAGTAGAAATTTTGGTTATCTATACTTCACTGGAGTAATTATTTTTACTTTTACTCCTTACATTTTCACGCAATTATGTGTACTTTTTACTCCTTACAATTTAAAAACAGCCTCGTTACTCTATTCCATTTCGGCCTTTAAAAAAAAACTATCCAGTTAAATTGCTCCATCCGGATAGAGTGAATTTAGTCGTGGTTGTTTCAGATGTTCTTGTCCAGTTTTGTTCTTACATCCGTTCCCTCAGATTCCTGCAACTAAACTTGGATGTACATTCCAATAAAGGTTAGGATAAATGATAACATGCCTCTGAAATTTGACTTTTTGCACCATTACAATACTTATAGGCAACTAGTCATCATATCTCCTGCTCTCTGAAACACATGTTAATGCTCAATAGTACACATATATGGTTCTTTAATATATTTGATTTATACTAAGACGCATTCATTTTCAATGGCTTTTGTCCTGAATGGCTTTTTTCCCCCTTACATTACTTTTACTTTTATACTTTAAGGAGTTTTGAAACCAGTACTTTTATACTTTTACTTGAGTAAAAAAATTGAGTTGATACTTCTACAGGAGTATTTTTAAACTCTAGTATCTATACTTCTACCTGAGTAATGAATGTGAATACTTTTGACACCTCTGAATCTCACTATATCACCTGCTTTTAAAACTGAAACAACAGCTGCTGAAAGACAAATGTAGATATTTTTCTTCCTGAAAATATCTTCCTCACACATTATAAATCTTAAAACTTTAGAAATGGAAGACATATTTTGCATGAGTTGCTTCATCCCTGCCTCGTCGCCTCTTTATGCTCTTGTTAAACTGAGTTTGATGTACTCTGACCTCCATAAACCCGAACAACTCACTACTGTAAATCCGCCGCTGTGCACGCAGCAGAATGATCCATATAAGTGCATGAGTGAGGAAGTAGAGGGTTGGGAAGTCGTACGAGGTGGCGCTGAACTCAAAACGAGGAGACAGTCCTCCGTTCTGCTCGTTAAGGTGTTGACTCGAGGAGATCTGGTGCTTCCTGCCGTCTTGTGAATTTATGTTTGATAAACACAAGCTGCAGCCTGCTCTTTTAAATATGAGAGTAAAGGCCAACCCTTTCAAAATAAAAGCTAAGAGACAGTCTTCCGTTCTGCAGAGGTGTCAAGTAACAAAGTACAAATACTTTGTTACCTTACTTAAGTAGAAATTTTGGTTATCTATACTTCACTGGAATAATTATTTTTCAGACGACTTTTTACTTTTACTCCTTACATTTTCACGCAATTATCTGTACTTTTTACTCCTTACATTTTAAAAACAGCCTTGTTACTCTATTTCATTTTGGCCTTTAAAAAAAAAACTATCCAGTTAAATTGCTCCATCCGGATAGAGTGAATTTTGTTGTGGTTGTTTCAGATGTTCTTGTCCAGTTTTGTTCTTACATCCGTTCCCTCAGATTCCTGCAACTAAACTTGGATGTACATTCCAATAAAGGTTAGGATAAATGATAACATGCCTCTGAAGTTTGAATTTTTGCACCATTACAATACTTATAGGCAACTAGTCATCATATCTCCTGCTCTCTGAAACACATGTTAATGCTCAATAGTACACATATATGGTTCTTTAATATATTTGCATTATACTAAGATGCATTCATTTTCAATGGCTTTTGTCCTTAATGGCTTTTTTCCCCCTTACATTACTTTTACTTTTATACTTTAAGTAGTTTTGAAACCAGTATTTTGTACTTGAGTAAAAAACTTGAGATGATACTTCAACTTCTACAGGAGTATTTTTAAACTCTAGTATCCATACTTCTACCTGAGTAATGAATGTGAATACTTTTGACACCTCTGCCGTTCTGCTCGTTAAGGTGTTGACTCGAGGAGATCTGGTGCTTCCTGTCGTCTTTTGAATTTATATTTGATAAACACGTGCTGCAGCCTGCTCTTTTAGCTCTTTTAAATATAGAGTAAAGGCCAACCCTTTCAAAATAAAAGCTGATCTATTACTAAACTTATAAACTGCATTAATAACCTAAGAGTCAGGCAATGTTATTATCCATGCTCATCATGTCTGAGCGTCACTGGCAGCTTTTATTTCTCTTTTCCTTTACTTGGGCTGTCCTGGCTCGTTATCGGACCGAGCTGGAAGATTCTTCATCAGAAATTTGCATCAGAACCGCCTCTTTCTTTCGTTGATACTCTGAACACAACGCTCCCCAGACAGCTGCACTTTCACTTTTCTGATTCGTCATCCATCCTACGATATTAAACGCTGGACTAGTTTTGGAGAAACATTCAAGTCCAAGTTATTAGACGGCAGGAGAACCGGCCCGGCTCCATTGGCCCACTCCGGCAGCCAAAGACGGCTCTTAAACCACAAACAGACACATGATGACAATAACTACAGTTCTGTGAAGTAAAGCATCTTGTCTCCAGCGTCTGAGACGTCTCCAGGAACCAGATGTCGGATGCTGGACGAGCCGGAGGAGCCTGCGGTTCTGGGTGGGGTTTTGGTTTCAGGGTTTTTACGGGACTTGGCCCGGGAAGGTGGCTCTGTGGCCTCCGCTCCAAGCCAGGTCCACCTGTAATTAACGCCGGTCACAGGTCACAGCCGTTCTCCTTCACGAGGGGAAGGACTCTCCGTTATTTCAAAGATAATGAAAATTTTGTCTCAGAGTGAAGATAATCCGTATGATTATAAGCAAGTACAGGACTGTCTCAGAAAATTAGAATATTGTGATAAAGTTCTTTATTTTCTGAAATGCAATTAAAAAAACAAACATGTCATACATTCTGGATTCATTAAAAATCAACTGAAATATTGCAAGCCTTTTATTATTTTAATATTGCTTATTATGGTTTACAGTTTAAGATTAAGATTCCCAGAATATTCAAATTTTTTGAGATAGGATATTTGAGTGTGTATATATATATATATATATATATATATATATATATATATATATATATATATATGTGTGTGTGTGTGTGTAGGCACGTATATATATATGTATATAGGCAAGTATGTGTGTGTATATATATATATATATATATATATATATATATATGTGTGTGTGTGTGTGTAGGCACGTATATATATATGTATATAGGCAAGTATGTGTGTGTATATATATATATATATATATATATATATATATGTTGAATATGTGATTGTATGATCTGAAGATGCTGATGGGTTTGAAAAAAACCCAACTGAAATAATAAAAAAAGTTTGAAGATGGACGTTTTTGAGAAGGAGACTATAATTAAAGCTCCTCCAGCTGTTCACACCGTCTCCAGTAAAGATAATCCATCCTTCAGGTATACATGGGAATCAAAAGTGATGAGTACCCTTGTTTGGACTTGGTTCAGGCTCTCCGTCAGCTGCCAGTAATCCTGGGAGGACTGATTCAATTAAGATCTTATCGTCTCGTCCCTGGTGGGACGCTCGAGAGGACGGCCCTCCTCCTCGCCGACGCTGCAGCAAGTAAACGTTCAGCTGAGAAACATAAACTTTCATCCCACCTGTAGATGTGAACGAAACTGTCACGGTTTGTTTCGGTTCCGGTTTTATTTTGAAACCCGTGTCTTTGTGTTTCAGTTTTGTCTTGGCTTCCCTGGTTCCCATCACCCCTGATGGTTTCCACCTGTGTCTCGTCAACCCTTCTGTGTATGTCTGGTCTTGTCTTTCCCTGCTGGTCTGTACTGTTTCATCCCTCCCTGCTTTTGCAGCACTTTTGGTTTTGTTTTGGGGATTCATAAATCACCAGTGTTGGAACTCCTGCCTCCTGCTCTCCTGCATTTGGATCCTATCAACAGCACAATGTGACAGAAACATTTAAACCGGATTCCTTCAGAGTCATGAAGAACAGAAATGAAACGTGGCAATTTGATTTAAATCAAGGAGACAACACATCAAAGAGCAGATAAAGATAATAAAAATAGGCCCAAAACCTGATCCAGATGTGCAATAATATCTTCTGAATATCAAACTTTTATTGTGTTTTTATTTATTTTTGTGACTTACATTTGTCTGTATTTGAAGCTGTGCTTCAAATACAATGCTTTGAGGATGATTTTTTATTATTTTAATTCATTATGTTTCATATTTTTAAAATAATTCAATTATTATTTGAATTATTTTTTAAATATTTTTTTTAATTTAATATTTGAATAAATTACTGTTTCAAATAATTTTTCATTAAATATTAAAATTTTTTTTTTTATATTGTTTTAAAATTTAATATTTAAATAAATTATTGTTTTTCATTTTTTTAATGCTTTGAGGATATATGAAGGTTTGTAGGCGTGTGTGTAAATAACTTTTACTTTACATCCAAAAAAGGCTCTTAAATCTACTCTTCTCTTCTCTTCTCTTTGGTCGTATCGTTGTGACCGCCGACAGGTAACTGGAGTAAACGGCACCCATCCTGTCACATCCTGCATCCTGGTCTCCTCACGACTGTTTTACAGTTTTTCACAATTGTTTAAACACATTTATTGGAACATCAGACACAATGTGCACAACCTGAAACTCATGTTTCAGGTGGCTGAACCAATCAATCCTGCTGAACTCCAAGCACATTTACTGCTCTAGACTCAAATTCCCATTCCATACCACACATTTCTCACAACACTACACACAATTCCCAATATCCTGCACACTGTTCCTGAATTCCCTCTCTTGCTGTTCACACAGAACACACAGTCAATCACATTTCTAAACTCCAAAGGCTGTTGTGCAATATGCAATCAGCAATTTGCCATAAAAGGGTCACAGGTGAGCTCCTGGTTTGTTTGGAGAACAATGGATGGTGGCAATATTGAGAGAGGTGAGCAGCAAGTCAGAGGAGTGAGAGTAAGAGGAGGAGGGATCTTACACATTTTGAATCCAAATACAGTAAAATATTACTGTATTTGTTGTTACAGTAAAGAATTGTGTGTTGTTTTCTATTTGAGTAGCCTATACATAAGAATAATATATGGTGATATATTACATCCAACAACTGAAGGTGTAACACTGAACATACAAATGCATGATTCTATTGAGACATTCATATAGTGTTTTCCATTCCATTCTGCACATCAGTGTTCAGTGGGTGCTTAGAAATGTCTTCTCAAATGATGTATGTGTTTGGCATTTGAGAAGGAAATACCATTTAGTGAAGAGTTAACACTGTTTTGACGGTAGAGTGTGCTTTTGCAAGAGAAGTGTAGGATTTTGCATTTTGTGTGTGAGTTTTGTAATTTGTGTTTAGAGTTTTGAGAAAGTGAGGTAGTCTATCAGGAAATGTGTTTAAGCAATTGTGAAAAACTGTAACACGTTAAATGTAGCATTTTCTTTGTTCTGCAGCGATATTGCTGCAATAATGCACTTGAAAGACACTTTAAATATTATTGTTTGACTGGTATCATTCCACTTGAAATGACTGTCATGTTTAGTGATGGTTTTGAGCTGTATGGTTTTCTGTTTGTTTCTGTTTATTTCTGTTTATACATTTTATTTTATTCTATCTCTTATTTTATCTCTATATATTTGTTTGTTTTTATATTTTTATTTTTATTGTATTGCACCAATCACCACAACAAATTCCTTGTGTGTGTTAACAAACTTGGCAATAAACCCCTTTCTGATTCTGTATCTTATTCGGTATAGATAAAATTAGTTTGAATTTCTATGTTTTATTTTCACGGTAAAAAAAATCTGTTGCTAGATTGTCTGATGGGTGAGGTAGCCCAGACTAAATGTAGCATTTTCTCTGCTCTGCAGCAATATTGCTGCAATAAAAGCACTTGAAATACACTTTAAATATTCTTGTTTTGCTAGTATCATTCCGCTTGAAATTATGGGAAAATGCATAATTTAGTGTTGAATAACGTGCCAGGCATGTGCACCCCCTCTGATCTGAGATGCACCGTAGTCATCATTTTCTAGAACCGGCCCTGTGACGAGGACGGCAAGGCGAGCCCCCGTTCGACACCTCGGTAAACGCTGAGATACATCCTCACACGTACGTGCAAACAACAAGTCCTAAGTATGTGCCCCCCCCCTGCCCCCCCAGGGCTGCTGTCGGTCAGCATTCTTGACCAGCTCCTCCTCTTCCCTCTTCCCATCGCGGCCCACATTCCCGCTCTGTAATTGCTCGCAGAAACCCCCCCCCCCCCGCGCGCCCCCGTGACGCACGGCGCTCCAGACTGCTCCGGGCCGGGTCCCGGCCGCGGCGTTGCCACGGCGACCAGAAACACATTTCCACTGGAAAAGTGCTTTTCTCAGCCCCTTCTTTGTTGATGTTGTCGTTGTTGTACGGCCCTCGCCGGACGAGTAGGAGCCTCCCGGCAAATGCCTGGCGGGGTTGTCACACCACATTTCACGAGCTCCTGAGAGAAAACACTGCAGTAGCCGGGGGTCCAGCTCCTCACAAACCCCCCCCCCTCCATGTCTGAGCAGCTGGACGGCATGTTTCAGACACAATGGACCCGTTTGAGTGGACAGGCACGGGGTGGAAAAAAGAAAAAGGAAAAAGAAAGTCCTCCAAAGAGCTCTCAGTCCCTTTTCAGCGATTTAAGGGAATGAAAGAATGAACAGTGTCTCAGAGAACGATGGAGGGTGACGGAGGACTGATTGAGACAGAACCGCTGGAGGTTCTGCTACACGACCACGTTGAAGTCGGTTTATCTAGTTGGGAGGTTTTTAAAGAAATCAGGGCACTAATCCTCCGGTTCCTGACCTTCAGCGGTTCACCAGTGGACATTTGCAGGCTTTTGAATTAGATTTAATTATATCTTATTTATATAACATCTATTACCACAGAAGTTGTCTCTAGGAGGTTTTCAGAGATCAGAACATGACCCCGAACAATTATTACATAAACATAAACAATGGCAGGTAAAAACTCCCCTTCAGGAGGGAAGAAACCTGGACCAGGACCTGGATCATAAGGGGGGGAATCCTGATGAAGACCAGCCGGGCAGAGCAGGAAAAGAGAGAATGAAGAATAGAGAAAGGAGAGACACAGATGGCCCATCCATCCATCCATCCATCCATCCATCCATCCATCCATCCATCCATCCATCCACCCATCCATCCATCCATCCATCCATCCATCCATCCATCCATCCACCTCCTGCCGCCTTTGAATTGTTTTCAGGAATTGGAAAAGCCTTAAAAAACGTTATAAAATGCCAAATAAATATGTGAACCCTTTGGAATCTGCTGGTTTCGTGCGTTAATTTGCCTCAAAAAGTGGTCTGATCTCCATCTCCATCCTCCATGTGTTGAAATTCTGGGACATTGTCAAATTAAAAACTCTACAAATCATATTCAAAGCGAGAACTGATTCACTTCCAGGGAATTTACAGAAAATGTTTTGTGACAGGGAGGGGGGTTATAATTTAAGAGGAAAATATAATTTCAAAAAACAATGTGTTCATTCTAAAAGGAAAAGCATGTGTATCTCAGTTGTTGGACTGGATCTATGGAATGGGTTGGGTGATGGGTTGAAGCAATGTACAAATATAAATCAATTTAAAAAATGGTACAAAAAGGAAGTTCTGGGAAGTTATTTGATTGAGGAGGAGTTATGTTGAGGAAAGATTGTGTTTGTTAGCTGGTTAGGTGCACAACCAATGGGAAAATTGGTAGCCTACTAGGTAATTGCAGCTATTTATTATTAATATTTATGTTTAATTTATGATAGAGGTAACAAAGGGCAGGGTTAAATAAGTTTTACTTCTACCTGCTCCTTTTCGGACACTGTTTTTTTTCCCTCTGTTTGTATTACGTTTTTGTTGTTGTTGCTTTTTTTTCTGTATGTTTTGAATTTGTTTTAAAATCTTATATTTTTTTATGTGTTCGAAATAAACAATTCAATCAATCAATCAATCGATCATAATTTTTAAATTTCCCAGTAAACAAGTCAAATCCATCAATTTATATCCGAAAAAGCTAATTGAAAGTCAGTTATAATCAATCATTAGAAGCATCTGTCGATATGACGACCCCGCCCCCAAAAAAAGACCTATAGTAGTTGACTTGCGTAAGGGACATTTAGTCATCTCAAAGACTTTAGACGTGGATAGTCGGACAAGATATGAAGACAGATTAGGACATCTGACCATGAAGACCCCAACGACCCAACCGAAAGACTTGGAAACATTGCCAGAACTGGACAGGTTTCTGTTGGGGAGGCTACCAGAACCTGCACCTGCAGACCTCGCCAATAGGGTTTTTGTTGAGTCATGCAACACAGAGCTCCACCCTGCAGGAAATTAAACCCCAGATATTTTTTGCCGGACCTCCGGAGGCCTTAAAATCTGACTCAGGACGGATCTAGTGTCCATCCCAGAACATGAAAGTACCAGTGCAACGTCTCCAAAGGGACGCAGTGCACCAGCACCAACCCACTGGTGAAGTATGGTGGAGGGATCACCATGAGTTGGGCTGGCCTCCCTTCGTTTATCAAAATAAAAGCCTTTTTGGACCTAAACCTCGTTGATGAACGCCTCTTTCCCCACCGTGCATGTTTCATGGTTGTGTTTTGTCTGATACTGACTCAAACGAAGGTCTTATCACACTCTGGGACTAACTTCTTGGGCGTTGATGCAACATGGTGCTACTGACACTGTTTTGCGTCCTCTCAACCGCCCGGAGGAGGCTGATTGGTAGTCTCTCTTTCCGTTGACTGCGTTGGCTCCCAGAGCCTGTATTTACATCCGCTCCACCCGCCAACGGCTTTCTGGGACGCCGTGTCTATTTCAGGTCCCGCGGCGGCTGAGTCACTCCTCCCGCCGACTGTAATTACGTCCCGGCCGCCTAGCAGTTCCTTCAGCTGGTGACTCATGCAGGGACAGATGCTGCTGCAGGGAAATCCCACCAGAAAGTGGGCATCCCCCGTACGAGGGGAACCTCTCCATACATACATCCTCCCCCCCCGCCGTACCAGCCGCCGCCATACGAACATCTGCAAGCCATTACATTTTCCACTCCCCTGACGTCTCCATTTCCATCCCCCTTTATTTTCTTTTTCCTTTCTCTTTCCATGACCTCCTTGCAGCAGGCGTGGACAGTTGTATTTCACTCCAAGTTCATATAGTTTATATAGTTTTATTTGGATTCCCCATTAGCTACAGCAAAACTGCAGCTATTCTTCCTGGGGTCCGACACATAATATACAGTACATTACAACAAAAAATTAAAAGCAAACCTAAAGGGGTAGCATATAAAAAAAGAAATAGAGGGTCTGCATTGACGTCACTTTCCCACTGGACCAGCCCCCTTACTCACACTGATTGGCAAAAACCGCTGCAACTAGTGGAGAAGACGGGATAACAGCCGATTATCGGCTTAAATTAGCGTCAGTTGGACTTGACAGTGACCCGTACAGTTATCTGAAGAACCAGAGACATTAATATTTGGCCAGGAATCCAGTTTCCTGATATTTACATGTACTTAATTTCTACGCCGGGGAAATACACGAAGCAAAGCTTGAATGCTTACAAAAGTCTTGACGCTTGGTCCTAGTTCAAGGCAGGATTTTTTGGTGAAAATAAAGTGATGAGGACACCGAACTTTATGATTTGACCGTTTAACGTTAGCTACCCAAAAATCCAACATTACCTGATACAAAATGGGAACCGCAAATCCAAGTTTCGGTGCCTGGAATCCAGTTGTTTCTGCGAATTGCAGCGATCCATTTGTCTCTCTTAAGCTTATTTTTTGGCAGTCTGTAAAACGATAACTCCGATTTCTTGCTAAATCTATGAGTACAGTCGATCGCACAACAGCTCTATCCCATTTTAGATGTTTTCCAGTTACTCAAACTGAAAGTTTACGCTGTCACTCAGTCGTTCTGTCACTCTGTGGGCGTAACCCGCTGTGAAGGTGCATGTGTGACATTATGCGCATTCCCACTATACATATTCATACCTTTTATATATATATATATATATATATATTAGTGATGGCCAACTATTAAAATTTTTAATCTTAATGAATCCATGATTTCTGTAATTAACTATGCGATTAATTGCAATTAATTAATTTATTCACACATTTTGTCCTGTTCTAAATTACCTCAAGGTATTTTTTTTGAATGTTTTTAATACTGTTTTTTTTTTTTTTTTTTTTTTTTTTTCTTCTTTTTATTAACAAACAGTGCAAACGATGACAAAAGACAGCATCAGTATGTGTGTGTGTATGTGTGTGTGTGTGTGTGTGTGCATGCGTGCCGTGTTTGAGTGTAAATAAGGTGATGAAAATAGGTACATAAATTGAGAATATTGATTCGAAAGTGAACAAATAAACAATTTTCATATAGAGTGGTGTAGCATGATATCATATAAATATAGCAATATCCTAATATAACATAATTTGTATAAAATATTATAACATATAACCAAATTATATCACCATACTATTATATATTACAATATAATACTATAGTTTAACATGCCAAGAGATTTCATAACTTAAATATAATAATATGAAACAATATATCATGATAATGCCAGTTTAATACTGTTAACAACATGAGAAAGGGCAAATATGCTGCTTTATGCCAATGTTTATTCAACTTTCCACAAAAAAAGCTTTTGACCTGAATGTAACATTCCTTCATAAATACAAACACAATGTAGTCCCCAACTTTAAACTTGTAAAGACTAACTTAAGAGTCCTTGTTTTTTTAAGCAGCTCAATGTAAAAAAATGAACCATATGCATTTATAAACATATGGAGGAAAATAAAAGGCTCAAAAAATATCCCCCTCTCCTAAGTGGGATCAAAACAGGGGGATACAAAAAGTAAATTACAAACAAATAAAGTGCACATGTAACAGCAGGGAGTAACTCAACCTATAAAGTGCAGCTGTTTCCTCACCTGGATCTTCAGAGCTCAGCCATAAACTCATGGGAATCGCAGCGTGCGTGCGCCCGTCTGTGCGCGTGTGTGTGCGAGGGAGGCATTGTTGAGTTTTATGTTTTATGTAAAGCGCTTTGTGTTACATTTTTTATTTTGTAAGAAAAGCACCTAACAAATAAAGTTTTTTTGCAAGCTGCTATCCAGCGTTGTCTGCTTTTGACGAGGCGCGGAGCGGCACGGCGCTCTCTGTTCGTGTGTTTGGCTGCAAATGGTATTTCAGACTCAACGACGTACTTCAATGGTAATTAATTTCAAATCGACAGTACATGCAAATAACTTTAGTCCTGTCCAGCGAACCATCTGGCATCCTTTTGAAAGCGAACTAGCCCTTCAAACGTCCCTTTTAATTCTCCGTCTTTCAGTCCATGATACTTTTCCTCAGGCTACGGGTGCCGTCGAGCGCCAGAAATGAGATCATGCGCCTTTTTTTTTTAATCGTGCGTTAAAAAAATTGTTGGCGTTAAGAGGACGTTAAGTTAACGCGTCGTTAACTTGGACAGCCCTAATATATATATATATATATATATATATATATATATAGGTATTGCCCGACGAGGTCTACATTATTATAAATATATGGACGACGCAGGGCATGAACCGTCCATATATTTATGTTAATGTAGACCTCGAAGGGCATTATCCCCCTTCCTTATACCAAGGTCACTTACCAAAAAACATAAATATTAAATCAGTTATCCATGCTTTAATGTGTTTTCAGTTGAAATCACTAGTTTTATAATAAGCCACAAAGAGCGGCTGAGCGGACTATTTAATCTCTCGTCTGCGGCCGTTGCAACCTGATAGTTTTTAACAAGCCATAACTCAGTTTCCTTGAGGGTCTATTTTGTCTAGTTCCTCCGGTGTCACCTCCTCGTGCCGTTTATCCGGTTTCTTTTCATTTTATTTTCTCTCCTCTTCTGCATCCCAGTCATCAAAATTGTTAAATTCCCCAAATAAATTAGAAGAAATTACAAAATCACTCATGTCGCCGTCCTGCGGTAGCCGGCTCTTCTTCTCTGAATCTCCGTTGCCGTGGTTACCACCTGGCAGTTGATCCAGCGCAATGATATCATCAGGCAGTTTGACCGAATTTGTTTTCTAGGTGTAGATTATCACTTTTAACCTACACCTGCCAGCCAATCAGAATCGAGTATTCACACAGACCGTGGTATAAATATATACACACATACATATACATATATACGCATACACATACATATATATACACACATACGGTGGGTGGGAAAAGCATCGGCCTTGACTTACGCTGCTCTTCCGGCCGTGTTATTTGTTGTGGAGAGAGAGAGAGAGAGAAGCTGCCGTCAAACACAGTTGCAGGAGTTGATAAATATCACACGTGTTCACGAGCCGCAGCGTATCAGTATGAAAATGCAAACGGAGGATTTGCGAGCGCCTCTGCCTGCCTCCCTGATGGATCTGGCGTCTGCTCTCGTCTGTCTGGCGGCCATATGTTGGCATGTCGGGAAGCCGGCCAGCGGCCCGAAAACCCTTCCTCCTTCACTGTATCCTCCGCTGCCATGGAAACGGGTCGCGGCCCACAAACAATGTCAGAGCTTTGTAGTTTTCTTTAAAAAAAAAGGGACCTGAAATGAATAAAATTCAATTCAATTCAACCCCTGTAATGAAACACGGGGCTGTAAACATGCCACGGCAACTGTACATTTCTCAAAACAAGAGTAACAGCAGAGTAAAGCTGGAAGGGGGCGGGTTTCCATAGCAACGGCAGACAGACATTTAAACATCCGTGAGATATGCCCTTCCTGGGGCCCTTCGTAGCGCGTAGCCTACAAACACTGGAACAACACGGCCGTAATCCTCTTCCGAGAAGTCTGCACGGCATTTGTTGTGTAGGATAAGAGATTTAAGACGTCTTTTCAACGGGGCCCATAAGAACCTACACAGGCCCAGTTGCTCTGCAACGGTTTAAATGACAAAGTTAAGGCTCTAAGACTTCAGGCCAACTCTATAAACTCATATGATTTGCAACTTGTTTCAAGTTTCAACCGGTTTGTGTCTCAGTTCCTCCGGATGAAAGAGGCTTTGAGGGACTTTTAGTTGGTAATTTTCGGTTTTGGACCCAAGGGACTGTTGTGTTGTGTTCGCACCAGTCAACCAAACTCCTCATTCATGGAGAACTTGTAGGAGGTTCTGAACGTCGGGAAGTCTTTTCCCTTGTAATTATACCAGTTTTAATTAAAATAAGCCCACACATTCAGGATATATCTTGCATCTTAAGAAGCAGCTCGATGACAGTTGGATTAATGCACCAAAGGAGCGTTCAAGGCCTCCAAAGTTACGTGATCCGTGACCAGTTATGGGACTAACGCGTTACAGTAACGCCGTTAGTTTTGGCAGTAACTAATACTCACATTACTTTTTAAATTCAGTAACTCAATTACCGTTACCAAACGGTGCGTTACTCCGTTATTTCTGGCTACAGTGAAGCTTTTTTCCCCCACACACGGAGACCAGAGGAAACGTAGTGGGCGTGTGTGTGTGTGTGCATTCAAAAACGACTGGTCATGGTCAAGAGAGCAAGGCGAATTTCGCAACGTGGAGATATTGTCATTATTTCGGTTTTGTCGAGCAGCACAATGACAAAAACATTTCAGTGGAGTTTAACCGAGGGACGTCTGTAAGCCAGGTCCAACTTGACAAAACAATTGCACGGTTTGTGGTAGAAAACATGCTACCTATTTCTACAGTGGAGTCACCTGCTTTCAGGCAGCTAATCAGCATGATACCATGCCCAGGCGGCAAATGGGACGGAAAACCTTTTCGAACTACTTGGATAAGGAATATACAAAAATGGAAAATGAGCTAAAGAAGACATTTGAAGTGCTGGACTATGTCGACCACCAACATGTAGTCCAGCACTTTACACTTTTATTGTGAATAATAGCCTAAATTCAGCTGTTTAACAGTTTTGTGTTATTTATTTCAGAGGTCATTTAGAAAGAAAAACAGGCTTTTGTTAGGCTATGATGTTTTAGAAAATCTCGCGTTTGTTCAGTTTATGGCTGACTTAAATAAATTGCCATTTAAAAATAGCTTTGTGTTTGTGTCATATTTGTTTGTACAGACCATAATGCTTAGCATATTTCAGTGATGTGAAGGCAAATGAATTGAAACTGTCAACAGTTTGTAATATTCTCCATACAGTACCATGCTGAAATGAAGGCTAGAGGGGCATTAATGGGAGCATTTAAAATCATTATCATCATAAAATCAATTTAAAGTAACTAAAAAGTTACTTTTCATAGTAACTCATTACTTTTTGGTTTAAGTAACTGAGTTACTAACTGAGTTACTTTTTAATGAAGTAACTAATAACGGTAACTAGTTACTATTTTTCAGTAACTAGCACAACACTGTCCGTGATACAGGTGGTGCCGGACAAAATGTGTATCACGGAGGATCCGGTCACAGTTTGGGTTTTTTCAGGGTTTTGTTTTCCTTCTTCTGTTTTTGTTGGATTTCCTGGTTTTGTAATCGAGTTTCCTGTTTTATTTTGGAAAATCTGTTGTCTTGGTGTGATTGTTTCCTGTTTGACTTCCTTTGCCTAATTGTCCCTGATTGTTCACACCTGCGTCTCGTCAGCCCTGTTCCTATTTATTGTCTTGTCGTTCTCGTCCTCCTGGATGGTCTGTCTCTTCTTTTCGTCCCTCTCACTCGTCTTTCTGTCGGTTTCTGTTGGTTTGTACTCCTCTCTGGGTTTGTGGCAAGCGTTTTGTTTGTAATGAAGGACTTTAATAGTTGCTCCTGCTTCAACCAGACTTGTGACACGGTCAGCATACGGTTGCTATCTCCCTGTAAAATAAATATGGGACACCTCATCTGCAGGGCCGGCCTTACGTGGCGTGGTGAATTTTTTTAGCCCCTTTTTTTTGTGAGTGAAACAATTTTTTTTAACTATTTGACTCGAACACGAACTGAATTAGATGCATATTTTTGAATGGCATGAACACATGGAAAACAAATTATTATCCAGCAATTCACTTGAATACAAAATAACCAAATGAACTGAATAAAATAAGTATCTTTCTTATCTCTCTCAAAAACCTCTCCTGCTTAACTTAAAATTGTATAAATGAATATAAAACAATAGAAAGAAAGCAGAACATCCATTCTAATGTAATAGTGCACATTTTTAGTGCAATAACAAAAGTGCAAACAGAAAGTCTGTAGAAAACTTGTAAACATATTTGTGTCTCAAAGGCCATGACTGTAGGATACAGTTGTAGAATAGAAGACTTTATTGATCTCCCAGAGGAGAAATTCAATCGTGCAGCAGCCAAACACACACACGCTCAACGGTTTATACAAAAAAATTAAAATAGAAATAACCAATAAATAGCTAAATAATAAAAAAAGAGCAATATAAAACGTAGAAAAATGAGCAAAAATAGAAAAAAATAACTTATGAACTCAACAGCTCAAAGCCATTTTTCATTGGCATTTTATGACTATTTTTCTGACTCTCACAGTAATACGGGACAAAGTGCTTTTCAATATGGGATGCTACTTTAGTTTATAAATACGGGACGATTCCGTTTTTCAAGGGACGGTTGGCAACCCTAGGTCAGCATGAACGTGTGAACACCTTCGTTAGCGGAGCTCCGGGTCCCAGCCACCTCCTCCACTTCCTCCGGGGGAATACCGAGGCGTTCCCGACTCAGCCGAGGGATACGACCCCTCCGGTCCCTGGTCCCCCCACCAGGAATACAGGAGGTGATGACGTCTTGGGACCAAAGAGAGGCTGCAAAAGAAATCAATCAGCAGCAGAATTCCTTAAACTTCCATACCTGTCAAGTTTTAGATTTAAAAGTAAGAGATATTTTCCACCACCCGCTGTCCCACCAGCCCCAACCAAGGTTACATTTTAAGACAGGTTTACAATAAATCTAAAATGTCTACTTGTCAACCACTTACACACTACAATTATGTGCTCAGGATCTGATAATCCGACCTTTGTTGACACTGAAATGCTGTGGACATCCCTATGTATGTTATTGCTATAATAGAACCTTAATGAAAACACAAAGGGGAATTAAAGCACATTTATTTATTTTAAATATTTTCAGTTTATATACACATTGATTGTCTTCAAGTGAAACATTTACATTTTCTTTTAATTTGTCATTTTCACTCATGCGGGACTCTGTCTCCGATTTTTAGAGATATTTACATGAAGACACTAAAGCTTCATGAAACTCAGGAAGAACCAGTTTGTCTGGGTCCCTTCTTTACGAAGTCGACATCCAGAGGAGGTTTCTTCTCCTGAATCCGACCCGATTCAGAACCTCGGCTGAGGCCCGGACGCTTAAATCGACCCGGAAACGGATCAATTGGCCGTGGTTGATCAATGCATAAGAAAGAAAAAGACCTGTGGTCCACGTGGACTGGGTTCTGTGGCGTGAAGTAGTCATGTAAAGATTAAAGTATGTACAAAACCCTGTACAAAACTGTATGTACAAAACTGTGTACCAAACCCTTCATGGTCTTGCACCTCCGCCGCTGAAACAGTTCTTCAGAAGGAACTCTGTGGCTGGTATGAAACTCGGGCGTGTGATAGAGGTGACTGTGAGATACCCCATATGAACCACCTTTAGGATGAATGTGTTATCTGTTGTAGGCAGGAAAATCTGCATCTACAATAAGGGATTGTCCCTCATACTCTTCCTTTAAGGGAAATCTCAAGGAATGGCTTTAAACTTCTCAAACTCTCTTTAACTTCTCAAACTCCCTTAAACTTCTTAAATTCTCTTAAACTTCTCAAACTTGTTAAATTATGTTAAACTTCTCAAACTCTGTTAAACTTCTTAAACGTATCAAAACTCTATTAAACTTCTTAAACTTTATTAAACTCTTAAACTCTCTTTAACTTCTCAAACTCTCTTAAACTTCTTAAATTATCTTAAACTTCTTAAATTCTCTTAAACTTCTTAAACTTATCAAACTCTGTTAAACTTCTCAAACTTCTTAAACTCCCTTAAACTTCTCAAACTTGTTAAATTATGTTAAACTTCTCAAACTCTGTTAAACTTCTTAAACTCTATCAAACTTGTCTCAAATCTGTGATCATTAATTGTTTATTGTATTAACAATTACAGTTTTGTGCGATTTTCAATAGTTGATGATATTGTGTATCATGTAATGTTGATGCAAATTAGCCTTTTGGCTACAATTGGGTGTATTTATATTTTAAAAATATTTATCAATGTACAATGTCCCTCTACACAAAATAAAGTGAAAATGACAAATTAAAGTACACCTCCTTTAGGTTGATTAACGGCTCCAGATTAGAATCCAACCCGTTTAGAAAGGATCCTTTGCACCCGTTCCAGGTGTGGTGAGATCCGTGTTTACACCTGAGATCATGTGACCTGTCTGTTTCACGTGACACGTCTTCATCTCCAGACATAACATTTTGGTTTTAAAGGAAGGTGTGTTGTGAGTTTCTGTGCGTAGACTCGTTTATCAGCGTCGGATGCGTCTCTGTCTTGTTTTCATGGCTTTCATCTGTCCGCGCCGCGACCTTTGACCCGGGTGTGGCCGCTGATGAAGACCAGAAAGCAGAAGTGACCAGACTCGTGCCCCCCGCCTCCCTTTCCCTCCTGAAACCATTTCCACTTCCCCAAACTTCTAACTCTCTCTCTCTCTTTTCTTTTTGCATTTTTCGGTGAGCCGTCACTTGTAATGCTGTAATTCCTTCTTCTCCGTCTTTGCTTTAGTTTTTTTGTTGTTTTTTTTTTTTTTTCAGTTTCCAGGATATTTTTGCTTCTTTTTTCCCTCCTCTCACTCAACAAACTCCCTTTTTCCTCTCGTCAAACATCCATCTTCAACCGCTGTCTGTCTCACCCCTCCCTTCCTTTTCTTCAGCAGTTTTTTCTCTTCCCCCTGTAATTGTTTTCTGGCTCTGGCGTGTTTTTCTCCTCCCTCCCTCCCTCCTTCGCCTACTGACCTTCCAGCTGCAGCGCCGGGCTCAGATCCTGTCCTGCATGCCGGCGTCCCTGACAGGAATGTGCTGTTTGTCCATAAACACAGCAGATAACAGCGTGTCTCTGCAAGGACGCTGTTTTCTGACTAGTAAGACAAATACTGTCGGCAAAATGAATCGTTGGATTCCTGGTTTAGGCCGTGCAGAGAAGGGGATTCCCGGGAAATGAAAAACCATCGACCTGCGGTGACTATTGTTTAATAAAACTAAATTACTCGTCTTTCCTCAGCTCTACCTATTCAATTCAATTCAGTTTTATTTATACAGCGTCTATTACAACAAAAGTTGTCTCTAGACGCCTTCCAGAAATCCAGAACAGCAATTATTACATAAACATAACATAAAAACTGGCAGGTAAAAACTCCCCTAGTGGGAAAAAAACCTTAAGCCAAATGCACCAAAGTAAAAAATAAAGAAAACAGGAACATTGTGCAAAAAGTAAATAAAAACAGAATTCAATATTTGACAAATCTCATATAAAAACATATTTTATTCACAATAGAACAGGGGTCGGCAAACTGCGGCTCTAGAGCCGCATGCAGCTCTTTAGCGCCGCCCTAGTGGCTCCTTGGAGCTTTTTTGAATGAATGAATGAATGAAAAACTTTTTCAAAAATGTTTGACCTTTTTTTGCCTTTTTTTTCTCTTTTTTTCCTGTTTTTCTCTTCTTTCCTTTTTCCCCTTGTCTTCTTTCTTCCTTTTTCCTTTCCTTTTTAATCTCGACATTTCAACTTTTGTCTCGAAATTTTGAATTTTTTCTCAACATTTTGACATTTTTTCTCGGCATTGTACTCAAGATTGTACTTCAACATTAATCTTGACATTTCGACTTTTTTCTCGAAATTTTGACTTTTTTCTCGACATTTCGACTTTTTTCTCAAAGAGCATAATGAAAAGAAAATCTTCCTCCTCTAAAATATTTTATTTTTCTCCTGCCTGGCCCTAATACTCTTCCATAGATTTGCATTACAAAAAGAGTCAAAAAAACACATTAATTAGCATGCTACAGTTGCAGCAGAAGACCTTACAACTAATATAGCTACATGCAGCATGTGTTGCCTTCATTCTAAGGCTTATACAAGACTTTTCATTTTTTGCGGCTCCAGACATATTTGTTTTTTGTGTTTTTGGTCCAATATGGCTCTTTCAACATTTTGGGTTGCCGACCCCTGCAATAGAAGAACAGATTCATTTTGTGGCAGCATTTGTCTCAGTTTGACAGTTTAGGAGAATAGTGGGTTTTAAAATCTATTTATTTATCTTGTTTTTTCAAGTGTGCTTTCTTTTCTACCTCAGTTTTGTTTTTTGTTTTTTGATTTTTAATCTATTTTTCTATTGTATTTATACCAGACTGCTATGACAAAAGAATTTTCCCTGGGGGATGAATAAAGTCATGATGTGTCATGATCTATCATCTATCATCTATCCATATATGGACAGAAGTTCACTGCTCTTCAGAATAACATCCCTCCAGTGTAAAAGCTTTGAATATCTCATTATCTCCTGATCATATCATCAAATGATTCTGAGGATCTGGAGGAATCTCTGTGCACCAGGGACAAAGCCAGATCGCTATACTGGATTCCCGTCATCTTTGGTCTTTATTAAGACAGACATGGTTGTTATGGTGAAATGTTATGGTTCAGTGTTTTCTCCGGCCGCTAATAAAACACAGCTAAGAGATAAGAAACAACTTAAATTATTCATACAGCCCTGCAAAAATCAAGTGGAGTTTTTCACTGGAGGAGGATTTTTGATGGTAAGACTCACATTAGTGTTGAGTTGTAGAAAATACAGGTTTTATTTTGGCTCTTCTTCGGTTGCTAGCTCGGTTAAATCTCTTCTCAGGGTGGTCGTCCTCACACAGTTGAGCTTTAGCTCTCACCTGATGGCAGACTTTAGTTTGTAGGAAGCAGCTGCTGGTTGTTGCTGTCAGTTTCCTGCCAGAATGGAGCTTTGCTGAGGTGGAAATGGCTTTTTTGTTGGCTTAAAACCAGGCCCCCGGTCTCGCACTCAGCAGGCACGCCGATTTTTCCCAGTGGCCAGCCGCGGTACTGCAACAAAAAATCCAATGGGCCCCAAAAAGCTTTTTTTCCCATAGACCGCAATAGTAAAAGAGAAGCCTCTAAAACTGTTCACAGGACACCTCCAGCTGTAATCACCGGCAATTACTAATCTTTGTATTCTATATTTTTAAATCATGGACTTTATATCCATCAAAAATGTTTTCTGACGGCCAGAAAAGTCAAAGAAAAGTCTCTTTCTGGGCGTGACGTCACGGCTGTGTCTGTGCACTCCATGGATGTATTATATTAATACATATTATATAATTATATTATATTAATACATTAATAATATATGTAATAATATACATGTAATAATATACATTAATTAATATATTATATTAATACATATTAATAATCGTTCTCATTGCCCCGGGGCATGATGGGAGGCCCCAGAGCATCATGGGAGGTGACTCAACTGCGCATGCTCTACGGGCCCCATAACGCGGAAGTAAACGCGGAAGTCAGGAACTTTTCAGGAACTTTTTCGGCGTATGCGCCAGGCGAGCAACTTCCATTGAAATGAACGGCGGCCATTTTCCGGTCCATTATCCAGTTACAGTTTTTCACAATTGTTTAAACACATTTCCTGATAGACTACCTCACTTTCTCAAAACTCTAAACAAAAATTACAAAACTCACACACAAAATGCAAAATCCTACACTTCTCTTGCAAAAGCACACTCTACCCTCAGAACAGTGTTAACTCTTCACTAAATGGTATTTCCTTCTCAAATGCCAAACACATACATCATTTGAGTAGACATTTCCAAGCACCCACTGAACACTGATGTGCAGAATGGAAGACACTATATGAATGCCTCAGTAGAATCATGCTTTTGTATGTTCAGTGTTACGCCTTCAGCTGTTGGATGTAATATATCACCATATAGTATTCATATGTGTAGGCTACTCAAATAAAAAAACAACACACAGAATTCTTTACTGTAACAACAAATACGTAATATTTTACAGTATGTAAGTAGAGTAGGAATGCTAGAAGAAGTGCAGTGTTGTAGGGGCCAAGGGTGGCCTGGTGTTGGAGGACGCCGTGGTGATTGAGTCCAGTTTGCCAGTTTGAGCAACATTTATTTATTTTTCTTATTTATTTATTTTGTTTCTTTCTTTCTCATATATATATATATATATATATATATATATATATATATATATATATAAATATGTGTATGTATATGTATATATAAATATGTGTATGTATATGTATGTATATGCAGTATATATATTTTTTCCTCTCATGTAGTTATTTTATTTATTTTGTTTTTTCAAATCTTGCACTATAGTGGTTACATTGTGTTACTATAAAAGGGTAGACAAAATAAGCTTTGGCTTCAGTCTACACCTTTTGGTCCTTGTTTGATATACATGCAAAAAAAACAACTTTGTATTGACTTTTGACTTCTATAACGTGACCAAATAAACATATCAAATCAATCAAATAGATGGCAGCACAAAGTCGTAAAATTATGAGAATAAAGTCATAATGTTGCGAGAATAAAGTCGTAATATTATGAAAATAAAGTCGTAATATTACGAGAATAAAGTCGTAATTTATGAGAATAAAGTTGTAATATTACAAGAATAAAGTCGTAACATTACGAGAATAAAGTCGTAATATTACGAGAATAAAGTCGTAATATTACGAAAATAAAGTCGTAACATTACGAGAATAAAGTCATAATTTATGAGAATAAAGTCGTAATATTACAAGAATAAAGTGTTAATTTATGAGAACTCTAACAGGAAGAGCAGTCTTCTCCCTGTGTTAAAATGTTAAATATTGAGCATCTTGTGAAGTTATATTTATATATTTATAATATATTTAATATTACAACTTTATTCTCAAAATATTACGACTTTATTCTCGTAATATTACAACTTTATTCTCGCAACATTATGACTTTATTCTCGTAATTTTACGACTTTATTCTCATATTATTATGACTTTTATTTATTATTATTTATTTATTTATTTTTATTACGGTACTTTATTTTCGTAATTTCAATTTTTTTTTCTTAGTTTGTCCCTAATACTCCGTCGTAATGGTGCAATGAAGCAGGGGGACATCTAAAACATGCAGGACACCGGCCCTCAAGGACCAGGAATGCAAACCCCTGGTTTAGGGTCTATTAGTTAAATTAGTGACCATATGGCGGAAAGAAATGCTAATTATTAATAGTCTTACAGTTAAAGGGGACATGTTATGAGTAAAGTACCGGTTTCTTTGCTAGAGAGTTGTTATTTGGGTGTTTTAAATGAACAATTGGGACATAAGACAACCCCGTCACCTAAAGGTGTGCTTCAGGGACTGTGACATCACAGTTACCCAGTTTTCTCCACCTTTACCTCCACCCACCTTCCCACATTGCCTCATTTGCGTTACCTGTTTCATCAGAGCTGAAAGGCGGCTCAAAGTGGAGTGGCTGACTCCGCCCCCTGAAGCCGACAGCTATAAAAGGAAAAAGGGCTTTTGTCTCTTGCAACGAGCGGCACACCAGTTATTATATTTGATATATTTACACTACTGTTTTTCAAAAATCAGAGGACTTTTGCAGTTCATCAAACAACCACTAGTGGCTGTCGTCAGTTTAGCTGCTTAGCACCTTCCACATGAATGAAGACGTGATAGATCACAGTTAAGCCTGAATTAAGGTTCTGCGTCAAACCAACGCAGAGCACACGCCGTCACCGTGACGCCGTCACCGTGACGCCGTCGTGAACCCTTCGGACTTCTCCGTCACTCCATTTCGTCGCGGTGCAGTACCCCCCGGTTTGATTTATCCGACTTTTTCCGGTCACAGTAAATCAAAGAGATAAGGACAACTATTGTGCAAAAAACCAAAACAAAAAAAATCACACGTACACGAAGAAAAGAGCGCTGAAAGTTCACGACTGCTTCAAACCGGAAACCGGAAATGCGTTGCTACCAAGCGAACCAATCACAGCCCTCTCCGTCTGCGTGTGGTCTGCGTCGCCTCGACGCGTAGTTACAATTTTCGGGAGGTGACGTCAGTGACGGCGTGTGGTCAGTGACGGCGTGTGGTCAGTGACGGCGTGTGGTCTGCGACGACGAAAACCACACGCCGTAGGCACGGCGTCGTTTTGATGCAGAACCATAACTCAGCCTTTAGTCCGATTTTAAAGATAATTCAGCTTCTTCTGTTGTTAGCTCTGCCGACAGATCGCAGCGACCGGTTTAGGGTTCGCTAGAGAAGGTCTGGGGACAAACTTAGCTAAGAAATTTGCCGGGACCTCTGCTGGGGCTCCAACTCCATAAACCAGATTATCCGAGGTGAGTAGGCCTGTGTTGAAAAAAATAGATTCTCCGATTCTAAACCGATTCTCATATTAATTCCTAAAAATCGATTTGTATGTCGAAATAACGTTTTTTTTTTTATTATTACATTTTCGCCCAGTGAACTAGTCACGTCATATAATTCACACGTGTGTGTGGTGTGAAACTATCAAAAACAATAAAGATGGCATCGAAGAGTAGCGGTAATATTAACCAAGTGCGGGTTTTGAAAACTCGTGAGGGACTGTTGTTGTTTTACTTGGCTGGAGTCCCGAGGCTAAAGTCCACTGCTGCAGAAAGAGGCCTTTGTGATTTGTGATTATTATTTAATGCACAAACCTGCAAATCAATGCCAGTATTTCTGAAACCAGATCATTCGTGTGACTTCTTTTTGTTTTGTTTCTGCAGAAATGACGCCGGTCCCTCACTCCACAATTACTAACGAAACACTCACACGTTACCGTTTAGTCATGGATGCCGGTACAAATCTCCCACATACCATCGGGGGGTGTAGACGCAGTCGTTTCCATGGGAACGGGACGTAGTAGTGATTGACTCATTGACAAAAAATGGATGAACCTTTAACTTCCAAGCGTGAAATAGTAAAGAAAAAAAAAAAAGGGAAATGTTTCTCACTGGTGCTGAAGTGTGTTTTCTAGCAGATAAACTAAACATCCGGAAGGACGTGACTCGTATGGGGTGCAAATCTTCCTTCAGCGTTACGAGGAGACGGGTCCAGCTGTGCTGCAGCAGCAGCTGCAAACCCAGCTGTGCAACAGAACCTCTCACTGCCATCTCAGCTCCAGATCTACTGTAGCATCAGGGGGGCATGTTTATCCGGGGCAGAAGGGGGCAGTAGAGGGCAGGTGGTACACAGGTAGACCACATGTCAGGTGAGGAGCGTTACACGACCCGGTTTAGTCTCGTCGGACCTTCAAGTCGCTCATCAGGGTGGCTTTTCCTGCATCCTAATGTTTGCTCCAGCCCGTGTGTGTGTGTGTGTGTGTGTGTGTGTGTGTGTGTGTGTGTGTGTGTGTGTGTTGGTTCATTGCATAACATAAGATGAGATAAGATGAATCTTTATTGTCTCTCTTAGGAGAAATTTGTCTTGAACACGAAAGGCACAGGCGACAATCACACTCCAATAAACATAAAAACATAACCCCAAAGTCTTTACCCACATATACAATCAAACCATACTACAGTTAACACACATCAATTCCCACTCCCAGTTCCCAGAAAACCTATTACACACTACACCTGAGTAGAAGAAAAGAAATGATTGCACAGAGTCCCCATTATTGCACAATTGACCTACACAAGACAAACCTACAAACTACAAGAGAAACCTACACATTATTGCACAAAACTTATTGCACAAATGTCCACATTATTGCACAGATGACTTACACAGAGAAACCTACACATTATTGCACATTTCTTTCCTCGCGTCACTCCCAATCTTTCTCGCACGCACGCACGCACGCACGCACGCACGCACGCACGCACGCACGCACGCACGCACGCACGCACGCACGCACGCACGCACGCACGCACGCACACACACACAGTTCATTTCCTACTGTTCAGTAGTTTGATTGATAGTGGGACAAATGAAAATGTATAATATGAATGATAATAACTATGAATTATGATGTTTTTTACACTTTGACACAAGAGGACCGCTCTATTGGAAAAAAAAAAGAAATCAACTGTCAAACAATGCAAAAAAAAAAGTTTATTTTACTTCTGATAAAGCTTGTACGCTCTCGGGAGGAATGACATCTGGTGCCTTGCTGTGTGACTCACAGGTTGTGTGAGTGTCCTCCCCTTGCGTAGTGTGTAGCGACTTGTACTTGCAGAAGGCTCTGGATCATTGGGCTGCTCCCTTCTCTCAGTAGCTGATGGAATTCCCTTACGGTGGCCTCCTCTCTCCTCACCTCCTCTCTCCTCACCTCCAGAGTGGGGAAGGAGTTAGTTGGTATCCCCTATGACTGCGTTTACATGCAGTCAATAACCCTTTTCTAGACGGAATATTAGCAATAACCCGGTTTTGTACGGCCATGTAAACACCAATAACCCCTCTGAATAACCAGAATTTGCTCATATTCCGGTTTTTAAAAACCTGAATATGACCCCTGGGTTACTCCTTTTCTAACCCGAATATTTGGTCATGTATTCGCCTAACGGGATATCCCCATCAAAAGGAACATGAATTTGTTTTCTGCGCATGTTCTTTTCGCAAAGGAATCCTGGTCTTTTGAGTCCAGGAAGTTCTTATAAACATGGAGAAACGCAAGACCAGGAGGAGACTAATCACTTCATAAATGTAATGAAAGATATGAACATTTTGGCATTTGTAGACGGTAGAAAGTACCGGGATAGCGAGATTTACAAAGATTACTTTTGTAATGTCAATCTCAATGTCAATTTTATTTATATAGCACATTTAAAAACGACCGAGGTCGACCTCGTGTGCTGTACAGTATAAAATAAAATGAAACAATAATGTGAGGAACCAGAGCGGCCTCCCCACGTACAAGGGGACAAGGCAAAACTGGACCTGGGTGATGAGGTGTAAAAAAAACCTTGCAGAGCGTAGAATGCCAAAAAAAATAAGGCTTTTTATTTTGTGCAAAAAAAACACAGACATACAGGCGGAAGGCAAAATCACTATTCTAAAAAATATATACATACATAGCCTGTCAGCCAGCTTCCTCCATTCAGCAGACCCCCCTTCTGGTATGCAGCTGCTGTTTATAAACCCAGGCAGGGTGGAGAGGTTGATTGGACACAGGTGTGCCACAATCAGCAGAAGCAGGCACACCTGTGTGCTGCTCCCCCGCAGACCACGCCCAATCCTCCACCCTGCCACACATATTAAAAAAAAGTCTGGTGATGGTGAGAAGGGGAGGGGTTGCTCACTTTCTCACAAATACCAAAAGAAAATACAGTACAAAGTGTAGAAACAATAAAATCACTAGCAAAACATGCTAGAATGATCAATAAAATAGTAATAAAAATAGAAAATAGAAAATAAACGGCAAAGAACAGACACACAAAGTGCACAATCAATTCTCACAGATGTAGACCACTATTTATCGTACACCAAAAACCAAAGAAATAAGTAATACTGTATTTGACCCGGTCTTTGTAAATTTTGACCGTATAGAAACGTAATTCTTGCCATTGTAAGAATGAGATGTACCTGCTGTACTCTACTGCCCTTACTTTTTCAAAACTTGTGCTTTTTATTATTTTACCTCTTTTATCATTTTATTTAATTTTATTTGTTATTTACTGTTTAATTCTGTCTTGCCGCTTTTAAGGTTGATGTAAAGCACTTTGAATTACCTTGTTGTTGAATTGTGCTATACAAATAAACTTGCCTTGCCCAGTGTGTGTGTGTGTGTGTGTGTGTGTGTGTGTGTGTGTGTGTGTGTGTGTGTGTGTGTGTGTGTGTGTGTGTGTGTGTGTGTGTGTGTGAGTTAGAGAGAGAGAGAGAGACCAGGGAGAACAGAAACCACCTCTGTGTGAATGTGAAACCGCGAGCGTGCAGGTCCTGGACGGGTCTTTTGGGCGTGATCTCCCCGAATCATTGTTCCTATCAGCACCAGGGGAGTCGTGAACATTAAAGCGGCAGGGAACGGTTTCCACAACACCTTACAGAGAAAATAAACTCTGATAACTCCTGTTATCTGGACGCAGCACACCGAGCGGGTAGGAAATAACAGGTTAGGCCGCCGCGCCCCTCCCAGCGCGACCCGCGGCCTCCTTTATGCTTTTCTACATCTCATTTCAGCTGATTAGTTTGTCTTTTCTTTCTTCAAAAGACTAGAAAACAACAACCTTCAGGTGTCCTGCTGGAAGCTGTTCACACGTCTTACCTGGACTACGCCGAAGCCGTGGTCCCGGCGCCGGAGGCCAAGGAAGTCGGAGTTGTCCGAACCGCCCAATGTGAGGGGGGCGGACCGATAATCAGTAGTCCAAGGAGGTGGACCCGGTACCGACCAATCAGGGCGCCTCTAGTTTTACTGAAGCGGGTCACATCTTCAGAGGGGAAACCAAGTACCTGCAAAGCTAAAATGTGGAGACAGAATCCGTTGCTTCGGCAGTAAACACGTGTAATTCTGTGTCTCGCTCTTTTGGATGGTTCGTTGAGTCATCACTTAAGCCGAGGACACACCAACCTGACGTCGCCCCCTGTCGGCCGACTGCTGTGTCGCCTCGCGTCGCCTCTGTCGGGCTGGGTCGGGCTCAAAAAGAAGCACTAGACACAGCGCAAAGACGACACCCAACGGCAAACTAGCACGTACGTTCTGTGCATGCGTGAGAGGTAATTCCCCTCCATAGCAGCAGGCAGCAGTAGTCTGTATTCACTCAAAAACAAGGGAAAACCGGAAGCTGTGGGAAGCCGTAAACAAAACAAATAAGCATCATATTCACACCACATTTCCACACTACTCTCGCTACCACAATGCGTAAGAATAAAGAATCGGCACTGGCGTTGTCAGTTGTCAGCTTGTGGAAGAAGAAAAGAGCTTTGCTTTCTTAGCTTTGTTTTCTTAGCTTTGCTTTCGTAGCTTAGCTTTGCTTTCGTAGCTTAGCTTTCGTCACTTCCGTTTCTTCGTTACCTGAACAGCCAATCACAGAGTGAGCTGTTTGACCAACGGCCGGCCGACCTGTGGCGACGTGCGGGACACACCGGGGAAACTAGGCCGACAGAGGTGCACCGACGGCCGACAGTCGGCTTGGTGTGTCAGGGCCTTTAAAGCCTGCCCCCTCCGGTACATTCTGTACCGGGGAAAATGGCCACGTAGCAACCGTGCAAAGCATCGGGTTCCAACTTTACCCGTCACTTTAGGTTATAATTTAATATAATTGCTGTGTGTGAAAGTTATCCCGTAGTATTTCAGCCGCCTAACGAACTTCAAATAACCAAAGTCATTAGGAAGTAACAGATTTTAGTTTTGGTTTGTTGCACATTTTAGTATTTTTTACATCGTCTTTAGTTTCTTCTTAGGTGGCTCTTTCTTTAAGCTCAGCAGCTGCCGGATAAACTCATCCTTTCTTCTTCTCTGAGTTGCATCAACATCTCAAATAAACGACCCGTCCTGTGGAGACAAAACTGGTAACCATAGCGACGTGAGTCAGTAGCCGAGACGACGGCGCTGACGCCTCCAGCATCTCCAGGGATCCAAGGGTTGGACTGCTGGCTAGCTGGTTGGGTTGAGGCCACGTAAATATTTGTTTACGGTGATTCAAATACAGCCTGGCGTTATCTGAGAACCAATAAAAGTTATAAACTCTGTTAGCGATGTCTTAAAATGAATAAGGATAAGACGTAGATAAAACAAAGTAATGATTGGTAAAATAAAAGATACGTTTAGATCCTAATCATCTTGAAAGCTGGAAAGTTGTTTAATTGCTTGTTATAAATTTATAAAAAAACTTGTTTCCTCTGTCCCTGACCCGGTACAATCGTTGCCTTAAGACCAAACTAAAAGTGACCTTTTGCCACATTTTAAATATGCATCACATCCATTAATAAAACCTAAAGGAAACTGTTGCATGTTGACCTTAATCTTACATCAATTCAACGGAGAGTTGGTTATAAAAGTAGATAAAAATCTTGATAAAAACCTCATTCCAGCGAGTTAAAAGCGGAGAACGGTGTTGGTCTCCACGGTTACGGCCGAGATAAATCCCACGCAGTGTTGCAACGTCCAAGGTCTTCGGCCGGGAGGGCGTCTGCTCCATAACAAGCCCACATATCAAGGCTGACATGGGGAGTTGTGAAAGGTGCTTCGACGTGTGGCTGTGATTAGTTTGAGGGCGTGAACCGGGCCGGGCCCGGGGTCCGGTCAATAAGTGACACGGTCCAAACAAACCGGGGTCACATGACCCACTGCACATGCCTCGGTCCTGCTACGCTACACCTGATTGATTCAAATGATGATAGCTCTAATCCCTCAGGGTTCCTCTGGGAGCTAAAATGATAATATCTGCAAAAGTTTCACGACATACGAGCAGAACGGCGTCTCTTGGGCATTACATCACTCTGGTTAGCAGCAGAGTCCAGCCTCCTGGGGTGCGAAGGGAATCTTTTCTACCCTCCCAGGCCCCTCAAACTCTGTCTGCATGCAGAGATGTTATCAAAATAACCCCAAACAAATGTTTCCTCCCCTTCCCTTACATCACCGACAAGAACTGGGCTAATGTCAACAGCAGTGAAGCCTGGAGAGGAAGCAGGCGTTCGCGCTGCTCTTTTTATGGATAGAACGTCTCTGAGCAAAAACACGGGCAGATCCTTCCCCCGAGTAGCCAAAGTCTTGCTCAGAGTATTGATCCCAGCTCTTAATTTGACCCAAGTGAATCTTAAAACCCCTTAACGCAAAAATTAGCACCATTTATAGTTACATTCATCCATTTCTTTCTGTTTCTGTTCAAAGGCCATCGTATTATTTCCACTTATAATCAGATATAGATGAAGAAATCTATAATGAAGATTGAACATCTTTATGGTCCAGGACCACAGTATGTTAAAAAAAGAACGGGACAAAACTTAGTTAGTCCTGGTTAGCACTGGTTAGTCCTAGTCAGAGGTGTCCAGTAACAAAGTACAAATACTTCGTTACCTTACTTAAGTAGAAATTTTGGTTATCTATACTTCACTGGAGTAATTATTTTTCAGACGACTTTTTACTTTTACTCCTTATATTTTCACGCAATTATCTGTACTTTTTACTCCTTACATTTTAAAAACAGCCTCGTTACTCTATTTCATTTCGGCCTTTAAAAAAAAACTATCCAGTTAAATTGCTCCGTCCGGATAGAGTGAATTTGGTTGTGGTTGTTTAAGATGTTCTTGTCCAGTTTTGTTCTTACATCCGTTCCCTCAGATTCCTGCAACTAAACTTGGATGTACATTCCAATAAAGGTTAGGATAAATGATAACATGCCTCTGAAGTTTGACTTTTTGCACCATTACAATACTTATAGGCAACTAGTCATCATATCTCCTGCTCTCTGAAACACATGTTAATGCTCAATAGTACACATATATGGTTCTTTAATATATTTGCATTATACTAAGATGCATTCATTTTCAATGGCTTTTGTCCTTAATGGCTTTTTTCCCCCTTACATTACTTTTATACTTTAAGTAGTTTTGAAACCAGTACTTTTATACTTGAGTAAAAAACTTGAGCTGATACTTCAACTTGAGTACATGAGTATTTTTAAACTCTAGTATCTATACTTCTACCTGAGTAATGAATGTGAATACTTTTGACACCTCTGGTCCTAGTTAGCCCTTGTTAGCACAGGTTAGACCTGGTTAGTCCTGGTTAGCAGCGTTTGGCTAGGGGCGGAGACCACTGCTTAAAGGAGCTTGAGGCCGGATTGAGGCAGGATTTATGAAAAAAATCCGTATACATTTGAAGTTTTCTAGTAATAATGTCAGATGAAGCGTTCCAAACCCAAAAGAATGAGCCCTCTAGTGTATCTCTCCGTTGCCTTGAACAGGCTGTGTGCTGCAAAATGTGCTGCAATTCGGTCCCGAATTTCCCGCGCTGTCCTGTGGATGTGACGTCACATGACGCTGCATGCATGTTCTCCCCGTTCTCCCGTGCCGGCTTCACTGTTGGCTGCAGTACCCCCGACGGCCGTCGTGGTGAAGGGTGGCGCTAGAGAGTCTCATTTCTTAAAAGGAGCCTCAAGCTCCTTTAAGGCTCCTAAGTACCTGAGAACAGGTCTCTATAGCAGCACAACAAGCTATATCATCTCTAGTAAAATGATGGTTCCACTCTGTTGGGTCCTCAAGCAAAACCGGGGTCAAAGACCAGAAACCACGCCCCTATTTATGCATAAAGTTATGTTTCTATAAGGTTTAACATGGTTAAGTATAAAAACATTCACCCTCGCCCCTGCGACATTGTCATCTATGTTAAATCTGGTTTTGGAGACAAAATTTTTCTGCTTTAAATGTGGCCATTTTAACTCCGAGGTCAATAGACGGACTCGCTTTTGGAGCCAGTTAGGAAGAACTACAGATTTTCTTCTTTGGATACGTCAACAAGGCAGGTTCGTGTCAGACTGCAGAGATGGATGTAGCCCCTGGTCCAGTTCTATCCTAATGACAGCTGACATAGACTCCCCCCACCTGTAACTGCAAATGAAAGTACAAAAAATGGATGCACAGATGTTTTACATTTTGGCCAAACCTACTTGATTTTGACGTTGACGTACTCTCCAGAGTAAAGGTCATGCTTTAGTCACATGCACCAGTTCATACCTCAGCAGGGGGGTTGGATGGTTGCTACTGCTACAGTCTGCATGACTTTATCCCCGAGACTTGGTTGTGTTTTCCATTATAAAGCCAATCTTTTGTTCCTAGACCTGCATAATGTTATATATATGCAGTCAGAGGTGTGTCGGCCGGTTTGCATATGCCAGACGCAGCTTTCATGAATTTGCCTTTAGCTTTGGCACACACCAGAAAAAACCAGTCAACAAACGGCACCTTCCAAAATGTGAACTCACCCAGGAGCTCCATCCATCCTCCATTCAGGTGTCGGTACCAAAACAAGAGATGTTGACATCTGAAACAAGGAGTGCCGGCTCCAGCCGGAGCGATCAATCAGTCAAACCTAATTTGTACCGCCACTTTCATGCTAAGACGTACTCGTACCAACACAACACATCCAGTTTACATGCAGGAATACAGGCGTCCGCTAACGCAGGTCAGGTGGTCTGTTGGTACAAATAACACCACACCAGGTCACATTATCCTTAAAATCAGAATGTAAATACTCTGTAAGGACTTTAAATGGACTTCGGATTCATTACTAAAGTACTACTCAAGCGTACTCCTAAATTAAATACTTACCTGCTGTACTCTACTGCCCTTATTTTTAACAACGTGCTTTTTATTATTTTACTTTCTTTTCTCATAATTTTATTTCATTTTATTTGTTATTTACTGTCTTATTATGTCTTGCTGCTTTTAATGTCGATGTAAAGCACTTTGAATTACCTTGTGTTGAATTGTGCTATATAAATAAACTTACCTTGCCTTGCCTTACTAAACAACTAAAAACGCCACAAATTATGTATAAATGATGCATAAAATCTTCGGACTGGTCCTGAACGCCAGGGCCGGTTGTGGGATTTTTGTGGCCTAAAACAAAATTTTGATTTTGGGCTCAAAAGCTACAAACACAGAGAGTCTTTATGCTATTTAAAGCCTTTTTCTTGGTGATCAAATGCTTTTATTTATATTTAATTTTTTTTATTATAATGGCATCCACAATGATGTCAAACAAACATTATACACATTTTTTCACCCCCTTCCAAACCCACCCCTCGGACCTACATGTACATGTAAGCATTCAACGAAAACAATGAATAATTAATAATAAGGAAAACAGAAAAAAAAGATAATACAACAATAAAAAACAAACAAACAAAAAAAGGACAAAATAAATAAAAGGCAAAACATAATAATAACAAAAACTGGACAAGGATAGCTGCAACAAGGTAGTCTATATCAAATTTAATCTTGAAATTATCTTTCAAGTTTGGCTTTAATTTGATCTGCTGCCATATACCAAGATAAAATATTTTGTTGTTTTGCATTATGGATTCTGGCTGTAGATATTTCCAGATAGATAATATCAAGAAAATATCAAAGCTAATGGGAGATGTTAAGCGTGTGTGGTGGTTTCCATCTTACTGCAATATTTAAAGCCTTTTAAAGCCCTCTTATATAAAGTTGGATATTCAACGTTGTGTCACAGTTGGAGCCAGCCCCCAGTGGTCATTAGGGGAATTGCACAAGTCCTGTCCCGCCTATTGTATTCAGGACGTGAAACCGGAGATCGGCTCTTCCTGATGAACGACAAACACTCAAACACACAAACATGTAGTAGCTGCTCATCTCAGCTGGGCGTCAACCTGGTCAAATATCACTCATCACTTCCCCTTTCACATGGAAATCTGCTCTCCGGGTTTCATTCTCACCTGCGTGACCGGATGTGATGGGCCAAACACACACACACACACACACACACACACACACACACACACACACACACACACACACACACACACACACACACACACACACACACATAGAAACACAAAGACATCATGCAAATGTTCAAACAAGCTGCTTTCATGTATGATCTCGCTCCGTCGCAGCCATAGGTCGACAGTTTGTTTGCTTTCTCACACAAACCCATAAAAGCCCCGCCACGCCCTCGTAGACCCTCGACCTCTGACCCCGCTCACTTCTGATTTACTTCAAATGCCTGAGTGACTACGTTATAGAGCTGGGTGTGGTACTGAACCGGGTAATAAATGATAAGCTGGCGCAGGAAGGCCGGCGGTTAATCAGCCATATGACGGTGTGCAAATACATCCATCCATCCACTTTCTATACCTGTTTAATCCTCTTGCAGGGTCACGGGGGTCTGCTGGAGCCCAGCCCAGCTTTACAGGTGAGAGGCAGGTCAGGTGTGCACATAACTAAGAGAATAAACTCTACCCGTAAGAATAGTAAGGAATTGGGACCTTTTTTAACACAAGAAAGTACTCAGATGTACTCAGTTGTGTTCGTTGGAAGACAGACTCTCAATATGATGTACGTGGAGTTAAAGTTGCGTTTGTCAACGAAAATTATGACTAAATATCGTCGTCAACGAACCTTTTATCACCTGAGGAAAACGAGACGAGACGCAACGAAAATGCTGGTCATGTGACGATAACGATAATTCTATATTTATAATGCAATATCGACGAATAAAAATGAGACTAAAATGTAGATTACAAAATAAAAACTCTGCTAAAATGTGTCTTCATTTTCGTTGACCAAAACAAGACGAAGAAGTTACCAGATGTGCAGTTCACCAACGTTCACTAACTGGTCCAAACATGAGTTGTACGGACCAGATTTAGACTTTACGTGGGCCAAATCAAGTGTTATGAGGTCCAAAGGCTCGAAGAGATGAAGAACCGGACCGCGTCTGGAGGATACGTGGACGAGTTGAGGCATGAAAGGACGGTCTTATGTCAACAGGTCAATTAGTGGAGGTTTATACTTTATTCCCCTTTAACAGCAAATATGTGGGAAACAAATACATTCCTGTATGAAATATTGACTTCTGTAGTACAAAATTGTCCATTTTGAGTATGCTTCAAGAACCGTTATTGCAAAACCCAGCGAACGAGGCTCATGTTGACCTTGTCCGGAGGCAGGTCTACATCCCCGGCCTCAGAGGCATCTGCGATGGACCATCATGCAATGTAAACTTCAGTTCAAATTTCAGTTGGATAAACAAGTATCCCAGATGTTCCTCGGAGGACATGGGGGCGAGTCCTGCATCCAGGTTCTGTGGTGGCCCGGGGTAGTGTTGTTGTTGTCAGCCTGTTTCAATTTTAGTTCTACTCTAGTCGTTGGTCAAGCTATCACTTTAGTTTTTATTAGTTTTAGTCACGTTCATTCTCCTTTTTAGTCGTGTCAAGTTTCAGTCGACTAAAAGTCTGAGCATTTTGGTCTTATTTTAGTCAGAATTGTCCAGGACCATTTTAGTCTAGTTTTAGTCAAAGATTGTATTTAGCCAAACCCATTTTACAATTCAAACAAGGTTATCTTATTATTATATTATTGTTACATTATAGACTCAAGAATAAATTCATTCCAGATACAAAAGACTCTCATTTTAGTTTTCGACACATTGGGTTTTCTTTTCCACGTCTATGTAGGAACGTGTATCCAAAGATGGTCTATTCTTCTTCTTCTTCTTCTTCTTCTCCAGCCCCAGAGCAGATCCCCGCGTTTCTCTATGTAACTTTGTTTTTAATTGACGTGAACCTAGAGCTCTGCGTTAACGGCATCAGCCTCTAACTCTGCAGCTGCATCTTCTGGATCTGATTCCCCGCTGCAGCGACTGGGATTGAGGACTAACGTCACCCAGAACTAAACCAGAGGAAACTACTGAAAACATGGACATTAAGGATCTTTGGTAGAACATTTCGTCTCGCTTTGGTCAACGAAAATGAAGACACATTTTAGCAGAGTTTTTATTTTGTAATCTACATTTTAGTCACATTTTTATTCGTCGACGATATTGCATTATATATTTAATTGTCATTATCGTCACATGACTAGCTTTTTCGTTGCGTCTCGTCTCCTTTTCCTCAGGTGATAAAGGTTTCGTAGACTGCGATATTTAGTCCTAATTTTCGTTGACGAAAGCAACTTTAGCCTGGGGTCGTATCAAGGTCATTGGCAAAGGTCAGACTTTAGAGCCAAATACGCTGACTTCAAGACCACATCTCTTCCAGGGACGTCCACGTATTGTTCAAGAGGACAATGCGAACCACATGTGCCTTGAGGAAGAGGAGGGCACGGGTCTGGTCCGGGCTGGCCGGTCCTGACCCGCCAACAGTCGGGGATTTGTGAAGAATTTTCAAAGGGAAACTACAACAACAATCCCAGACTGTTACACACCTTTGAAGGAAGAATGAGGGAGAACGAAAACAAGTGAACGTCTCCATCGCTTCAGCGCCAGGAAGCCTTTCAAGTGTGTGAAAAAGAGTTGGAAACATAAAGTACTGAAAGCTTTACCGAGTTTTTTTCTTTCACAATAATTAAAGTCCCTTTTGGTTTAGAGCCATCTTGACAGATGAAGCCTTCGTTAGCCGGTCCGCCCCGGTTCACATGCCTCCTTCTTAGGTGGCGTCGGAGAACGAGACCGGAGGTCGTGGACAGAGGACCAGTCATGAATCAGGGACGTCACCGCCTTCCTTGGAGTTCATAAATCTCACTCTCCGCTCACAGTGAAGCTCTTGTTTGTTCCCGACTTTTCGCTCTTTATTTTTTTATTTATTGCACTTTTACTTCATTCCACTCCCCCCCTTTGCCCATCCCATAATCCCACGCTTGTATTCCTCACCTCACTTGTAGCTGCAGCGAGGGAATGTTTTGAGAGGTTGCCGGGGTAACCTCTTTCTCTTCCTGAAACCAGCTCCTTTATTTACTGCAAACGTTGCAGTTTCTCATCAAAGTTAGACACAACAAACACGATGCCGTTATCTGGCGATAGCCAGAGCCCGTAGATCGGCCAATGCTTTCGTCTCATGAAGGTTTTTATCAGAGTCAGTTTATTAAGGTGTTCACACTAGACCAAAGAAAACACCAGTCGTCATTTAGCGGCGACCGAGTAGACCACGGACAGGAATGTTGTCCCGTTCTCGTCTCTACAATCTCGGGTCTTCTTTGTTGCATTTTCCCCTTCATGACGTGCCAAATCACAACAACTGGGCGGCAGACGGGCCACCCGGACTGTTGTACTACAATGCCACACTTTCATGACAGGGTTTAGTGTGGATAGTACTGTCATTTAGCAGATGCTTTTTATCCAAAGCGACTTACATCTGAGACACACACACACCATCTGTGGAACAATTAGGGTCCTTCTCCCTGGCCCTGCACCTTCTCAACCTTTCCCCGACTCTGCACCTAACCTGGGGCTTGCTGATTGGGCCGGAGCTTCGGGAGCTGCGTGCTGGCCTGTGGTCCCCACCCCTGGTCATCCCGTTGCTGCTTCCACCTGCCTGCAGTGCTGTTGACGTGGGGGGGAGGGTCCCCCCTTATGAGCCTGGTCCTGCTCAAGGTTTCTTCCCTCCCCTAAAGGGGAGTTTTTCCTTGCCACTGTTTGGCTTAAGGTTTTTCTCCCACTAGGAGTTTTTACCTGCCATTGTTTATGTAATAATTGCTCGGGGGTTCATGTTCATGTCCTGGGTCTCTGGAAAGCATCTAGAGATAACTTTTGTTGTATTAGACGCTATATAAATAAAATTTAATTTAATTGAATTAGGGTTAAGGGCCTTGCTAAGGGGCCCAAGGTTGTTCTTCTTGGTTGCCATTTTGGAGCTTGAACCCGGGATCCTTTAGACTCAAGCCAACCTCTGTAGGCACTAGACGACCACACCCCGGGATCTGGACCTGGATCTGCTCAAACATGCAAGATCGTCCCTGAAAGAGGACCAGAGCCGTCTGGATGGGAGCGTGATGTATCTTAAAACCAGGATGCACCTATCAGCATCCATGTTTTCCTGTCCAGATGTTCAAAGTGCTCACTGGGTCGATGCACCTTCGTAGCATCAGTACTCCGTGGTTCCTCTCCTCTTCCGTCTGGATGGTTGGGGCGTTCATGTTCTCCAACTCACCTGATCAGAGGACGGGATCCCTCTTAGACCTGAGGCCATTTGAATTGAGCTTTGGTCTAGAGGAGACGGTGGAGTTAATGGATCGGGTTCACATACTTCCAGAGGCCCAGAAGACCACAGGTACTGGGTCACAATACTGATTTACCACCTCGTCCCCTAACCAGCGAGATATATCCCCGGATTCTCGGACCCTCCAATCAATCAATCAATCAATCAATCAATCAATCAATCAATCAATCAATCAATCAATCAATCAATCAATCAATCAATCAATCAATCAATCAATCAATCAATCAATCAATCAATCAACCAACCAACCAACCAACCAACCAACCAACCAACCAACCAACCAACCAACCAACCAACCAACCAAGCACATCACCAATGTTGACCAAAGTGCTTCTCAGAATTTAAGAACAAAAAAATACTAAAACAGTAATAATTAAACACACAAAGATTAAAAATTAGTAGTAAAACCCCATATAAAATCCCAAATTGGTAAAAATTACCTTAAAAGTGACTATTAGGTGCCAAATACCATCCTAAAGAGATAGACCTGCTCGTCACCAAACCCCCCCTGAACTCTGGGCCAGATAACAATAACAAACGGGTTGCAGTTAAATTCAAAACCAACTAAATTGGTTTCCTTTCTTCATATTTCAACTCCGCCCCGGCCTTTTTGGACCTGGAGTGATGTTATTGGTACAAAGTTGCATAAAGTCCATTGTGTTTCTTTCTTTTTCTTTTTTATCTCGGTGTACCAGACCCCCCCACCTCCTCCTTCACCGGACCCATCCTGTTAACACCCCCCCCCCCCTCTGTCATCCTCCTCCAGGCGCTGCCTCCCACCGCTCACCACGTCGGCTCCTGTTTCTCCTCTCACTTTTGGTCAGTTTGCCCATTTTAGCGCATTCCAGTCCTCCTCCATCATACCTGCTTTTCACACGGCCAGGGTTTCGGACAAAGACTCCTTGGTGTTGCTCTGGGCCTCCTGCCTGCCGTTCCCAGCCAACGGGCCAGTAAACATGGTTCACGTCTGAACCCAGGATTAGACTTATGAGCATCTGCTGCATCTCCTCCTTTGTATATATATATATATATATATATATATATATATATATATATATATATATATATATATATAGATATATATATATATATACATACATACATACATACATACATACATACATACATACATACATACATACATACATACAGGACTGTCTAAGAAAATTAGAATATTGTGATTTTCTGTAATGCAATTACAAAAACAAAAGTGTCATACATTCTGGATTAATTACAAATCAACTGAAATATTGCAAGCCTTTTATTATTTTAATATTGCTGATCATGGCTTAGAGCTTAAGAAAACTCAATTAAGAAAAAATTAGAATATTCTGGGAATCTTAATCTTAAACTGTAAGCCATAATCAGCAATATTAAAATAACATAGCCCAGGGACTACAGGTGGAAAATAGCAAGCTGCTACGACCTGGCACAATGCATATTTTCTTGTACAAGATTAATGTCTTATCATGCACTGTCCCTGTTTGGAAATAAATAAATAACAATTACAATTAAAGCTGCAAGCAGCGATGAACGGGCCCTCGCACTCATGGCCACCGCCCCCCATAAGCATATCAGAAATGACACCACCCACGACTTTCTATGTCAAACCATTCAAAAGTTATAGCAGAAAATAGGAACTATGAAATATAGACCAATCAGAAGAAGAGGCGGGGCTAATTTGCACCAATTATGGTCAAGGACTCCAAACCATGTCAGAGGACACCACCCACGAGTCTTTATGTCAAACCATTCAAAGGTTCGTGCCAGAAAATAGCGACTATCAAATATTGACCAATCAGAAGAAGGGGCGGGGCTAATTCAGGCCAATGAAGGTCAAGTACTCAATACCGAGTCCGATGACACCACCCACGAGTCTTTATGTCAAACCTTTCAAAAGTTATGGCAGAGAAAAGTATTCTAAGGGGCGCTGTTGAGCCGTTAGGTCACGCCCATTAATGCAAACCATTAAATATCAAATTTATCACCAGGCCTGGCTTGCATGGAAAGTTTGGTGACTTTTGGGGAACTATCAAATATGGACCAATCAGATGAAGGGGGGTGCGCTTTTTGGCGTCTAGCGTCGCCACGATAACGCTTTTGACTGAGAAAAGTAATGCGCGTAGTCGCAGGATGGAGACACATTTTGATGTATAACACACCTGGGTGCACGTTACGGTTCGGGCCGTATTATCTACCGAAGGAATGGCATAAATTGCGCCAAAATTACGCGATTAATTCAAAATGGCCGACTTCCTGTTGGGTTTCGGCCATGGCGCCAAGAGACTTTTCTTTAAGTTGCGACATGATACAGGTGTGTACCGATTTTCCTGCATGTACGTCAAACCGTATTGTGGGGCTTGAGGCACAAAGTTTTCTAGGGGGCGCTGTTGAGCCATTTTGCCACGCCCATTAATGTAAACCATTAAATATCAAATTTATCACCAGGCCTGGCTTGCGTGTAAAATTTGGTGACTTTTGGGGCACGTTTAGGGGAACAAAGAGGCCATCCTTTCGTTAGAAGAAAGAATAAAGAATTCCTACAGATACAATAGGGCCTTCGCACTGTAAGTGCTCAGGCCCTAATTACAATTGGCCAAATTCATATTTTCCATTATAGTTTGCAAATGCATCCATTAAAAAACAGACAATAGCTGCGTCCAAAATCCCATACTTCCATCCTAATGAGTAGCAAAAACAGTATGTGAGATTTTTTAGTGCGTCCGAAACATTAGTATGTACACAATAGTATGTACTATCCATACTCATTCCGGAGAAATTTATTAGTATGGATTGATGAACACTAGCTAAGCAGAAACTTCCCACAATGCAATGCAGCGGTGTTTGGTTGCTAAGTGCTGCGCAGATACGTATATGTCATAAGTATAAAATTTAGTATAATAATATTATTATATAATATTCATATATAATCTTTTTCGGCCAGGATAAACGGGAAAGAGCGGAGCGGAGCGGTGCTGCTACTGCTGCTGTGACAGGAGTTGTTACCATGGTAACAACTCCCCCTCCCAACGGCAGGAAGTGCCGTGTGGCTCTGAGTAGTACGTCCAAATTAATGCATGCTACTGATATTTACTCAAAAGTTTGCCGAACTTAACTATATTTTTTGAGTATATACTGTTTAGTATGAAATTTCGGACGCACCGAATGTGATTTTCTGGATTTATTTTTTTCCATTTTGTCTCTCAAAGTTGAAGTGTACCTGTGATGAAAATTACAGGCCTCTCTCCTCTTTTTAAGTGGGAGAACTTGCACAACTGGTGTCTGACTAAATACTTTTTTGCCCTACTGTATGTATGTGTATATATATATATAAACATATCATAATGAAAAGGAGGAGCCCTCTCCACCAAAGTGTGCAGACTCTCCTGCAGAGAGCAGAACATATAAAAGCCCTGGATGACTCACTCGCGGTCTGGACAGGAAGCTCAAAGCTGGAATTGTGGCACAGATCTGGAGACGCCGGCGAAGTTTTTTTTCGCCACTTCTCTTTTCTCCTCCTCGCCGAGGAGGATCCGGGAGCGAATGACTCACGGCAGCATGATTTCCCTTCCGTGACTTCCAGTTGTTTTACTACTGTATACCATTGTGTTGCGCTGCGATTGTTCTGCCCCCTCCGGCGTGCCAACGTTACCCTAGAAGGTGCCAAAAGCCTAATTGCATAACCACATTTTTCGGGGACGAACGCCAACATCCACCTCCTCGAGCGTCGGGAAGGTGGTGTCGTTTTACAAACACGGGCTGAACTGCGATGTTTGAACAACACGAACGAGGGCCTCTTTGATTGCACACTTCACAGACCGGAGGATGTTATCGGCACCCGTTATCTCATCATACTTGGGACACACCCTGGAGTTGTAAGGTTACCCTTTAGCCCTCAGTTTACGTAAACTCTTATCTCTTCGCCAGATGACAAATATTAGCTTTCTCTAAGAGAAAGTCCATCAACCAGAGCGAATTATCCCCATGAAGACATAAAGTCATATTTTTGAGTTTCCTGCTTAAAACTATCATGAAAAAAGAACTTAATTTAAACAAAGTGATTTAATAAAAAGTCACTGGGCTGCTGCTGGCAAGGGCCGACCGAAGGAACCCAATGGCCTCCAGCTCACGCCAATCCGCAGGAGCATCGAGGACTTCTGGTCCAGCAATACTTTACCTCCAGGAGCCCTGCAAGTCAACGAGCCGCGAGCCAAAAGAACTAATAATTCTTTTATACTAGCTCCTATTCGGCTCCACTCATCTCAACTCGGCCTGGTTTCTTTTCCATAACAATCCAGCACCAGGAGCAGGAGGTGGAGCAGAAGTAGGAGGTTGGAGTAAGCTGCTGTGAAGTATTTGATTGTGATCTAAACGAAGAAGACAACAACACTAAAGATGTAGAACCTGGAGGATATGGTATATGTGCTGCTGGGTCTGTGGTTTGTGTTCGATATCAAGTTAAAAAGTGAGAGTGAGAGAAGCTTCAAGTGGTGACGCTTTTTAATTTTTTTTAGTTCGTCTCGGCGCTGTTGAAAAGTCAGTTGGGAGCCGCGAGCAGCTATGAAGTGACAGAGCTCCTGGTAGATCTGGTCGTTCCTTATCGCCCGTCTAGATCCCTTTTTAATTCTCTCCTCAGCCACCAGGTTTATGAACATCTGCACCTCAGAGTTGGATCACCAAACAGACCAATCGGTGGCCTGTAGTGTGATGATGTCAGATGCAGCCGACTCAGCCGCTTAGAACCTCAGGAGAATAGTTACAGAAAAGTATCTACTACTATCTACGGCATGTTAGACCCCTAGTGGGAAAGCGCCAAACCGAGGCGAGTCGAGCCGAGTAGTACTAGTTGAAAAGCGCCATAAGCGACCCTGTTTCAGATGTTGTTTCAGTGGCGACGTCTGAAACCAGGACGGATGGACAGATTTGGTCAGAATGAATGTGGGGTGATGCTAGTTAGTCTAAGAGATAGACTTGTAGTTCTCCAGACCGGTCTTGGTCTCAAACCGGTTTGGAGAACACTTTGGGACTAGTTAGTAGTCGTGTCAATCCTTAAAAGCACTGGAGTCAATCCTCCAATAGTGTAGAAATAGCGGTAGTGCAGTCGCCACACAGATCTGATCTCAGCTGATGGATGGACACATTTATAGTGAGTTCAACATCATCATCCACTTCTCTGTGTTATTGTGCTGCAGTTGAAAACAAGCTCATATGGAAACTAGCTGAACCAGGATGGAGCTGATGGAATACAATCACGCAGGATCAGGAAATTACTAGGTTTGTTTTGGTCTCGGTCTTGAGCTGAACTAGTCTTGGTCTTGTCTTGGTCTTGATACTCTGGTCTTCGTAGTGTCTTGGTCTCGGTCTTTTCTTGGTCCTGGTCTTGGTATTGGTCTTGATACTCTCTCATCTTGTGAGTGTCTTGGTCTTGGTCCTGGTCTTGGTATTGGTCTTGATACTCTCTGGTCTTGGTTCAGGCGGTCTGACTGCAAGTCTACTTAAGCCTGAATTATGGTTCTGCGTCAAACCAACGCAGAGCACGCGCCGTCACCGTGACGCCGTCGTGAACCCTTCGGACTTCTCTGTCACTCCATTTCGCAGCGGTGCAGTACCCCCCGTGACCACTAATTTGCAATCTTTTCCTGAATGGTTTATCCGACTTTTTCTGGGCACAGTCAATCAAAGAGATAAGGACAACTATTGTGCAAAACAAAACAAAATAAATCACACATACACGAAGAAAAGAGCGCTGAAAGTTCACGACTGCTTCAAACCGGAAACCGGAAATGCGTTGCTACCAAGCGAACCAATCACAGTCCTCTCCGTATGCGTTTGGTCTGCGTCGCCTCCACGCGTAGTTACAATTTTCGGGAGATGCACGTCAGTGACGGCGTGTGGTCTGCGTCGACGCGTACCACATGCCGTAGGCACGCCGTCGTTTTGACGCAGAACCATAACTCAAGCTTTAGATGTTACTGGGAGTCAAGGTGGGTCTGTTTCAGCTGGTTGGAGTCAGTCCAAACTAAGGCTTCAGACTGACTCTTCAGAACCTGGTCGATGATGTCACAGTGGATTTGTCCAGTTCCTTTTATGCAGCCTAAGCCTTCATCATCCTGTGCAGGACATTTTAACTGCGTGACATTAATATTGCTCTGAACATCGCTGACGAAAATAACATTAGTAGTTAATTCTGCCGATGAGTTCACGTCACGGTCAAGTGGAAATGCTCTTTATAGACTCACGGCTGAGCTTCTCTCGTCTGCTCTGCGTGCTAATGTTAATATAACGTCGTGCTTTGTGTGATTAAAAGTGATAAATGATCTTTGTGTCGTCTGCTCTTTAGGAGGACGTTAATTTCTCATCGTTCTGGCTCAATTTTCCAACTTTCCCAAACCGAAAGTCTATAGTTTGCCTCACAGTCGTGATGAATTCCTCATACGGCAGCCAGCAAATACCACTGTCCTCAAAGTTATGCAACGTTTGTGTTTGGATTCAGATGATTCGGTGAGCTGGAGCTGCTGACTTTGAAGCACATGTCCAAAACGAAGCATCAGCCCCTTCTGCTTCCCCTCACTGGATTTCCAAAGCCGAGCTTTGTGCTTTTATGGTGAACAGTCAGGGAGAGCCCTGCTTGACCTCCCTGGTATTTTTCTCTCTTTGCCGATAACTAATGCGTCAGCCGGGAGGATTTGACAGCAAGTATGTCACTGCAACACGTACCTGACAGCAAGGTTCTCCGTGTTCACATTAAAGGTTTTCTGGCTCCCGATACGCCGAAGAACGATGCACTTTCATTAGAAGACAACTATGCATGAGCTCAACACTTCTCAGGAACGAGCTGAGGTGCAGAGGTGGGAAGCATTTTTCTTCTCCACTGGGCCACATTGAAGTAGTTAAAGTAATCAAAGATCGACATGTCAGAGAATATATTTAAAACATGGGTGCAGTTTAACATCCACAGATACAAAGCTGCCTTTCAAAAGTCCAGTTAGACAAAAGCTTTTTACAACAGAATGGATCCCGTTCTGGACAACCGCTCTGTAAAAATACACTGCAAAAACAGCCCTGGTAGAAATATTCCTAATATTCCGAAATCACATTTGTCTTATTATGAGCAAAAATATCTCTGCCAATGGAGTAAGAAAGATTTTCTTGACTAGAACTCTTAAAACTAGCAAAATAGTCTGAAAACAGTCCTATTATTTCTTGAAACAAGGCTTTTTAACTTTCTAAGAAATGTATTTTTGCAGTGTACTCCTCCTGGACACTAAGTTATGACACGTTTCCAGGGCTTTTATCCCTTTTCAAGTGAGGTTGGAACTGTAGTTTTCCAGCAGCAAAGCCCCCCTTCGATGTCAAACGTACCACTGAATTGACATTTTTGAGGAACACCAAGGAGCCAAGTAAGTGCCAAAACCTGCAGTTCCTCCAGTGGCCACCAGTCAAAAAACCCAGTCAATTCTGCAGCAGAAATAAACCTTTTTAGAGCCTGGTGCAAAATAAAAAAGACT